>NC_142662.1:13995202-14150119 GCF_026168435.1 Sesamum indicum | reverse complement strand
GGCCATTCTGTACAGCGCAATAGAAATTGGGGCAACTCCTAGAAGAGTATTTATGGCAAATTCCACTTCTCTATGCAGTGAGAAACCTGGTAAATCATTTGGGATACTTCAGATAAGTCTCTCACTACAGGAATTTCCTCCAATGTGGGATTAACCCTCTCGGTATCTACCACATGGGCTAGATACGCCTCACAACCTTCTAACATCAATCGTCTTGCCCTATAGTTGATATTACACAAATTGGTACTACTTGACAATCCCCCGCAAATAGTACTTTCGGTTTGCTGGAATATTCGATCTTCACTTTCTTTTTAGAGCAGTCAACTATTGCTTTATGTTGTGCCAACCAATCTATCCCCAAAATCACATCAAACTCCTTCAAATCCATGCATTACAAGGTCCACCGGTAAAATTACATCTCCAATTCTCACTTAAATCCCTCTCCTAACACTGTTCACTACCACACCCCCTCCAATGGAAAACTTAACCATCAAATTATATCCCAAAGGGCTATTCTCACCCGGTATTTTAGAAGTAAGTTCTAATGATATATATGAATGCGTAGAGCCAGGATCAATCAATATATAAGCCTCAACGTCAAATAACAAAATCGTACTTGATACGACGTCATTTGATGTTGGAGATTCCTCCCTAGTCATGTTATATATCCTTTAGATCTGCCCCTCAGTACCTTGTGCTCCAAACCCCCTCATACTCCTACCAGTAACGTGGTCACTATCTCTGTAGCCAATACCTCTACCTTTGCCTCTGTCTCTCTAAGCTACCTAGCCACTACTTCCAACATTGCTTTGGCTCTGGGTCCCACTAGCGACACTTCCAACCACACCTATAGTTTGACTGGGATAATTCCTAGCTATATATCCCCTACTTTCACAGTGATAATAGGTTCTGGCTATATCATTCTGTCTCCAACATGGTCCTAGATGTTCTATTCCACAGGTAGAACAACTCAGAGTGATAATTCGTCCTCGTCCATAACTCTGTCAAGCTCCCCTACCCGATCCAATAGAATGCGTAGTAAATGAGTTGTGTTCGAACAAACGTCTATTGATGCCCGTGGATCCACCAAACCTCGATCTACTACTTCCTCAAAAATAGGACATCCACGTGTAAAGTTCCCACTTCCCGTAGAAAATGAGCAGTCGGTTCCCCTCTTAGTCAACCTACTCGATTCCCTATTGTGTACATTGATTTTCTCTTCTTTTCCCACTTCTTCTTGTCTTCTATTACTGCTTCTTCCATCCAGACTGCTGATTCAACAAGAGTTTTAACTACAAAGCCTTTTTTGATCTCCGCTTGTAGCCCCTGCTCAAAACGGTAACAACCATCCTCCTGCGTCGCTATTGCTTCAAGTGCATACTTGGCTAGGCGGCAAAACGATGTTCATATCCTGTCACCGTCTAATCATCCCCTTTTCACTAAATTTAGAAACTCCATCCTCCTCTTATCTCGGTAAATCTTGGGTCCATATTTATCATCAAACTCTTTCTAAAACTTAGCTCAAGTTATTTCTCTTAGCTCTTATCCCTCTTTACAGACCTCCACTAAATTAAGGGATTCCCCACAAAAAGAAAAAACAACATACTTAAGTCGATTCTCTGGAGTGTAATTCACTAAGTTCATCACATCTTTAACTTTTTCCCACCATCTCTCAGCAATCTCTGGGTCTAGGGTACCCTCCAATTCTGTAGCTCCCATTTTCCTGATTCTTTCATAATTACGGTCAATTGTAGGAACTAGTGCAGCTAGCGCTGGAGTGGGTGCGGGCGCCTGTGCAAGTAACGGTGCTCAATTTTGCTTTACTGGTTTTTTGGCACAGGATTCTTACACATATTTTTTAGCTCAGTTATTCTTTACAGGTTTTTGCACTCAATTTTTTTCACAGATTTTTTGCAAGGTTTTTTCACTCTATCTTTTGGCACATATTTTTCTATTTTCAGAATTTCTGGACTTGTTTTTTATGTTCATTTTTTGGCAAATCTGTTACATCACAGTTATTATCTTCTTTCTTCCCTGTAGCACACCCAACTCACTACATTTAATTATCACTATTTCAACCCACAAAATGAACTCTATTTTATCAATATAATATATAAATACCATAAAAGATAATAGATATCACCAAAAGTTTATATTTACCTCACCAGATGTCCTCATATACATAACCTCATAAGCTTAAAGGGAAATAGCGTAACAACCAACAACACAAAATTTTAAACGCAAACCCAAAAGACTAGAATATTTAACAATCAAACAACCGAAAATCTCGACTTCAGATGTCACGGCTGACCCACCTATAAGAACAACGGCACGGCTCAAAGTTTAATATGGCTTGTCAGTGTGACCTATCTCCTGAAAAGTATGTGGCTAGTAATGAGCTGTCTACTCAGTAACTATAGCTAACCAGTCTATATATGTACACATACGCCGCAAGTCACGTACAATGCAATCACATCAACTAACAAATATTTGTCATATGGCAAAACAGATGTAAGGAGTAAAGCATACCCACGGCATAATATTTGACATTATCATTTATTAGCTAAGGGTCCTACTTACTCTGATTGGAGTACATTAGTCAATGGTTTTGTCGACCATCATCATCTTAGTCAACGTCATATCATATACAGCACAAGATACCCATTGTATGTGATATCCCCACACTCTCTATTCCAGTGTGTAGCAATATCAGCACAAGACATCACAACAAGCATGGCATCCCCACACCACCCCAGTGTGTAGCTAACAGCACAGGATATTCCCCACTCTCGGAATACCCCGATATCCTACGTGCCATGGTACCTAACTTAATTCATTTATTTTTCATATTACGTCAATCACATTATCGTAAACCATTGACTATGTTCCCAACTAAATAAGCACAATTTTTAAATTCGATTCACAACAACACTACCACTAACTTCATTATTCTATTCTCTATAATAATTACTTTCTCAGTAATAACTTCTCAATTCAATTTCATGCAACAATCAGTTATACGATCATATAATCATACCTCCACGTCCATACATTACAATTACATATAACACATGGTAACAATTTTATGGATATTAAGATAATCCAACAAATAGTCCACGGCTAAATATATAAAGAACTAATATAAATCCATGTATATAAATATAAATTCAAGTTCACATCAAATCTAAGAAACCAACCAATATACAAAATTGTGGAAAGTTGCTTGCAAATATGATGAAGAGACCGGGTGCAATTAGATGCTAATAGAAATATTCAAATCAAACATGGCATTATTTAAAATTACCAAGTATGTCGGACCACATACATGCCTAATGAATCATATTTCTGTTGACTATGGTAACTTAGGAAGGAGTATGATTACAACACAGTTGCTTGGTATGGTTCGTCAAAACCCATCGTATGATATAAAATATGTCCAGCAAATTGAGAAAGATCGATTTGGTTTTTGAAATCTCATATCATAAGGCATGGCAGGCTCTAAAAGTAGCTAGAGAACAAGTATATGATACTTGGGAGAGTTTTGTTGAAAAGGTTCCCAGATATATGGAGGCATTGCAGAAATGGAATCTAGGAACTGTTGTGGAGTGGTTTCATCTAGAAAAAGACAGACCGGGACATTGCATGTTGAATTTCATTTTTTGGGCTTTCAAACCATGTATTGAGGGATTTCGCTATTGTCGAGAGTTATAAGTGTAGACGGAACCCATTTGTACATGAAGTACAAGCATAAACTAGTGGCAGCAGTAACTTTAAATGCAAATCAACAGGTATTGTCATTAGCCTTCGCGCTCGTGGATGAAGAATCACTTGCATCACGGTGTTGGTTCTTGAAAATGCTTTCCAAATATCTGCTGCCGGTTGAGGATGACAGAGTTTGTCTAATTTTAGACCGGCAAAGTGGTTAGATCAATGTTATCAATCATATACTGGCATTCAAATTTCCTCAAAGGATTCATCGATTTTGTTTACTTCATGTGTGTTCGAATTTTAACAATAAATTCAAAAACATCCAGTTGAAGGATTTGTGTTGAAGAGCTGGGGCAGAAGTCAATTCTCATAAATTTGATAGAATAATGGAAGAAATCAAAGCATATAATTAGCTGGAGAGAATTGACAAGACCCAATGGACGTTGTCGAATGATGGTGATTGGAGAACTAGTATTCTAACTACAAACATGTCAGAGTCTATAAATGGAGTGTTAAAAGGTGCCATACGCTTACCAATAATGGCTATTGTGCAGATAACATTATCCCCCTCAATGCAGTATTTCTTGCAGCGCTCAACACGTTGTAACCGTATCATAAATGCAAATCAACAATGGGTTGATTTTGATTTTAGATTATTCGAGGCTCAACAGACTGAGAAAGTACATCATATTGTTCAGAAGTTCGACTATAACCAACAATCTGCCTTGGTGCTAACACTAGGCTTGACCGGGCAGGGCTCCCATACTTGTGTAGTAAAATTGAAGCAACACATGTGTTCTTGTGGCAAGTGGGGGAACACATGAAATTCCATGTTCACATTCCATTAAAGTATGTCGGCATTTTGGGATTAATGTATCAAATTTTATTTCTCAATATTACAGTATTCATGCATATAAGAAGACATATCAAGGGAGGTTTGAGCCTGTATATGGTGAAGAGTATTGGGATCCCATTGATTTTGAACTTGTACACAATCCCACACTACGAGCTCGTCAAGTTCCGGGTAGACAAATTTCTACTCAAATACCGAACGAAATGGATAGACCACAAGTACGTGCTCGCCAACAACTAGTCAAGCTCGGGAATAATTTAAATTTTTTTTTATGTAATAGTGTTTATTAATAAAATAATATTATGTATTACAAACCATGTGCATGAAACATTTTTACAACAGCATGCAATATTTTTATCACCGTATGTATTACACAACTCTAGTAATGCCCCCTAGTGCCACAACGTGAATGTCTTTTGTTTCGTCAAGGCGAATTATCCTCTCTTTAGTCAATGGGTGTGTTCAACTCGGCGCCTTCGAATGGCAATGGTGATGTCCTATACTGTCTTCGTAGTTTCGGGTTAACATTATGTGTATATTCGTCTCCGACAAATGGAGCATCGGGAATGTAAAAAGCAGATGGACCTGCTTCTGGGTAAATACTTGATGGACCAGCCTTTGTGTAAATATTAGATGGCCCAGCCTCTGTGTAAACACTTGATCGACCAGCCTCTGTGAATGCGCTGACACGAGCTGTGTCAGCCGGTCCAACCTGAACACTCGGATACCATGCACTAGAAAAGTTCATAAGTTCACGTCCAATCGTACGAGCTTGCATTAACTTACCAATGGGTTTGGGGGGATGTCCTGCACATAGCCAAATTGATGAGAACCCGCTCCGGGTGATGCTTCTCCACCAGCGAATAATGAATCAATGGGCAACGTATATTCCATGGTGCAATGAACCCACATCGAGTGCATCACCATCATACTGGAGTCCAAAGAAACTACAGTATCATAAAACGCAATCAATATTTTTTTAGAAAATCTCATAAAAATACACTATACGTAAAAAAACAATCGCAGCGGTGTACCTTATTTGATTGCACGACCACCTAGAAGCAAAATTTAGATAAATAATTGAAATCAAAATTCTTTATAACTATATAAATAAATAAAAATATTCATACCGTGTAGCATATGGAGGGATAGGTAGGATGTTTTCAGGGTCCATTATTGTTGCACTAGATCTGCAGTATCATTCGATGGAATTGGTGCAAGTGTTATGATGCGGGACCATGCCCATATTTTTAATAACTGCATGGTATCGCCAATATTAGTTTTTCTTGCTGTGATGTCGTACACAACTCCCGATATAGATACGCCAACACTGTTAAACCCAAATTTGAGGTACATTCCTCATGTATATTCTCCATATGTCGTAGATACAATAGCGACACGGTGTTCCCTGTAGCATCAAGACACAATACCTACCAATGATACACATGGCACATATACGTGCCTCCAGTAATACAGCCTCGAACGAGCTATCATCATCACATATATTTTCAAGAAAATATTCATGTAACACTATCAATTTTATTCTAGACCATCTAAAAGTATTTTCATTCGGCATAAAATCCAACCATTGATGGCAATAATTTTGCCACTACTGAGTACTATACCTTGTATATACACCGATAATAAGATTACCTTCCATCGGAAGTGCCCAGATGATAGCGATGTCCTATAGTGATACAGTTGTCTCACCAACCGAGAAATAAAAAGTATGCATTACAGGATGCCATTTCTCAACTAATGCAGTTATCAGGTGTGTGTCAATCTCAATATGACCACACTGTAAAACACCCAAAAATTATATATTCTGGAGCACTTGCCAAACACGAATGTGACGTGGGACTAGTTGAAGGACGTGGAAAAAAGATATATCACCACGTCGTACGTATAAAGTTGTATCTAGAGTTCCAGACACATCTTCAAACCGATGATTTAATTGCCCGTACAACATACTTGTATCAGTAGGACCAAAGTTCGCCATAATCACTCCAAAAATACAAATTTTGGAAAGCTAGAATGTTTTCGTCTTCTCTACAAAATCTCACTGCTCAAAATTCTTCTTCTTCTCTATAAAATCACTCAACTCTCACTTCTTCTTCTCTACAAAATCACTCAACTGTCTGTTGCAATGTGCGAGTTGAGTGAATTGCAACTCACCTAAATAAGGTGTTTGACTCTTAGGCATTGGCTTGGAGGTAAGCTTCAATGGTGTCGAACTACATTGCCTTCTCCTTTCCTTCCTTGATCTCTCTCCATTAATCTCAATGTCGCCCTTGGTGTGGTAAATGCTCCTGTTCTTGCAGATGCATCCCATTTCTGCAGTCGGGACAATCGTGACATGATAAGTGATATTCAAGAACGCCCGCCAGGGCATCACCCTCAACAATGGTGTAGCTGGGTCAAATTCTCCGTTCCAAGAGCATCAACACGGTGCAACGCTCTTATACTAGCTGCCCTCCCAAAATGGATGATCGATCTTGACGGTTTTAGCACCACCATCTCCTTCCCAGATTTCGACACTTTTGATAGCCTGAGGCATGATTTTAGGAATAAGGGTGACTGCATCGAGAGCAACGGACTTAAACATCTTGGCGGCTGGGATTGACGAAGGTATCTTAATATCGTAAGTGATGGCACCCATGGCAGTGATTTTGAAGCTTGAAATGATAAGGAGGATTTATATCCTACTTTTCATGATTTTAGCTTGACATGATTGAGAAGTAGAGCTGCAAGTTATACTACATAATACAAGATTCTTGTGTGGATTTATATCCTACTTTTCATGTAATATGTCTAGATTTTCGACGACTCTAGCCCAATATAGTTGAACAAAAGTCGATTATTATGAACTGATCTAACAATGCAGATGGATATTTTTCGGCTTGCAAAGATGGCTTGCAGCATAAACTGTGATTAGCACCTCATTGTGGACTTAGTCGTGTTTTCATCTTGGCGTTAGTTGCAGATTTCATTCACCATGATAATCTGCAACTAACGCCAAGATGAAAACACGACTAAGTCCACAATGAGGTGCTAATCACAGTTTATGCTGCAAGCCATCTTTGCAAGCCGAAAAATATCCATCTGCATTGTTAGATCAGTTCATAATAATCGACTTTTGTTCAACTATATTGGGCTAGAGTCGTCGAAAATCTAGACATATTACATGAAAAGTAGGATATTGGAAATGAGCAAATTATTTTCCTATAAAAAGAATATAACAATTTCCTTCCCTATACTTTTGAAACTGAAGTAATTTACCTCTCTGGACAGTAAATATGTGGAAAAAGCTTTCTAGACTTGTTGAAATATGGCCCATGACCCTTGGTAGGCCCAAACCCATTAGGTTCTTCTCTCATTGTCACTTGGATGGCTCAGGCCCACTCTTGTGAACGGCCCACTTTGACTGGCTCAGCCCACTCTTATCAGCCCATTGCCCCAACCCCTTTTGACCCGACTAAAAATGTACTTACTCCCTAAAACCCTAACTCTATTCTCATCTTTTGCCTTCTTGTTTTATCTTCCTCCCTTCTCTTTGAATTATCTCCTTCTTCATTTTGTCTTTGATTCTTATGGCCTTGAAAATAATTTTTCACCACCTCTTTTCACCATCCTCTTCAATGCAGAACCACTATAAATCTCTGTGTGGTTTCTTGTTGTTAAGAAGACTAATAATTGCCATATCTTCATTTCTCCTTCTTCTGCTCCAATTAAAAGCTCTTTATGAACCCTAAATGTGTGAGAAACCTTTATGATTTTACAAGAGGGTTTGTGTAACCGGTTTCACAATTCGGTCTGAGCAACCGTGAGTTTGACGGCTGGTCTTAGTGACCGTGGGCTGTCCTCATTAGATCTGGCTCTCTGAGTTGTATTTCTTCTTTCGTATTGTTTATTTAACACTGTTATTGTTAGATCTGTACTTTATTCTTTATATTGATTTAGATCTGTTTGTATTATTGGTCAGCAATTATTTAAGGTAATACATTGGATTTTATATGAAATGTACATGTCTTACTTATCTTTTTTTCTATAAGAATTGTATCGTGTCTGACTTATTTTTTCTTATTTATCCTCAGTCTACAAGTGTAGAAACAGTCAGCAATACTGGTGGCCCCTCATGCACTCAAGCATTTCCGATACTGAACTCATGTAGCCAAACCTCATGCACATAATTGGTGCCAAACCCCATGTCACTAAGTGCCAACATCGAATTGGTGCTTCGAATCTTTTTGTGTGTATGCATCTTCGATTTTTCTTTGTCAATTAGGATTTTGTTATTGTGTAAGAATCTAATCTGGCCTCTTTTCAAATAGAGCTTGATGTAGGTCGCTCAAAATTAAGATTTCCGGATCGGGTCGCAGGGTCGGATCGCTGGGTTGAGATCGTTGAATCCCTCTTTTAAGTTACCTGAAGTGGATCCTGAGAACACAACAAACGTAAGACTAACCGAGAAGCCCTCAGCGATGGCCCTCCGATGCTTAAGTTAGAAAAGGTGGGTCGAAAAAGATAATGAGATCGAGTGAGAACACAAATGTGGCGGTAAAAGTAAGTGGTGAAAACATGTTTGAATAATCATAAATGAGGCTATTTATACTTGTACGGTACCCTCTATATGTGCGACACGTGGCTCCAATGAAAGCGAGCCACGTCACCCCTTGTATAGACCTGCTACCGCCGCTGTTGTCTCTGTGCACTGGGTCCCACCTGCGCAGTCATAGGGTACATGTAGAGTGCTAAAAATAGGTAAAAATAGGGGGTATTTCTGTAATTATGTAATTTCCCTCATCATTACTCCCACACTTCTCTTAGTGTCATTAATGACACTAAGGGAAGTGAACAGTCAATACGTCGGTTGGAGGGATCTCGACCATCTGCTCCAAGCCACGTGTCCCCATCTGCTGGAATGTGAAAAGGCGCGTCGCCGCAAATATTCCCCTATATATAGCCCGCCATTTGAACATTCTTGACCACCCCAACTAATTGTATTCGATCTCTCCCTGCGAGCTACCTCCATTTTCCAGGTACTTCTCCATCCTTTCTTATTCCAGCTTTTGATATCATGTCTTCTAGATCTAGGAGTCCCTCTGTTCCTGTATCTACTTCTGAGTGTGCGTCGAGCTTAGATTCGAGCTCGACGTCGGGATCGTCAGCGACCTCCCCAAGGGAGACCGCTGGTACTTCTCGCGATCCCACTTCTTCTAATCCCCAATACTCTGAGGGACAATGCACCCACAAAGGGTGTTATTCATACCATCTCTGGTGGACCCACAAATGGAGATTCTGCGAGGGCAAGAAAAAAGTATGCCAGAGAAAGCAAGCTCAAGCACGGGGAACTAATGATGCATGTGGAAAGACAAGAAAGCATCGTCTTTGTAGACGAGGATTTAAGTTCAAATACTTTCGACCAAAATGACCCTATGGTGATATTGACCTCGAGATCATGCGTATGCGCGGATTCTGCGCTACAAGGGTATGATGACTAGAAATTATAATCGAAGATTACGACCAAGAAGTTTTCAGGTCGGCGATCTTGTTTTGAAGAAAGTGGAAGTATCGAAGCATGTTGGGAAGCTCGATCCGACATGGGAAGGCCCATACAAGGTAGTGGAAATCCGACGAAAAGGGACATACATCTTGCAAGACTTAGAAGGGAAGAATCTGCCACGACCTTGGAATATTCATAACTTGAAGAAATTTTATGCTTAAACATATGTAAGCTACATAATGGAAGTTTTACCTGAAAAAGGTTTTGCACTTGTCTGAAAAAGACATTTCAAGTCTGAAAAAGATGCCCTAAAAAAGGTCATTTTGCATCTACCGCCTTATTAAGTTCGTGCGAAGTTGACTAAAGGTAAAAAGGTTCATAAGCGATCCGAAAAAAATGCGCAATATTTCTAACCTAAAAAAGGTTCATAAGCAATCTGAAAAAGAATGTAGGATTTCTAACCTGAGAAAGGTTCATAAGCGATCTACAAAAGAACGCAGGATTTCTAACTTGAAAAAGGTTCATGAGTGATCTGAAAAAGAACGCAAAATATCTAACCTGAGAAAGGTTCATAAGCGATCTACAAAAGAAAGCAGCATTTCTAACCTGAGAAAGGTTCATGAGCGATCTGAAAAAGAATGCAAAATATCTAAATTGAGAAAGGTTCATAAGCGATCTACAAAAAGAACGCAGGATTTCTAATCTGAAAAAGGTTCATAAGCAATTTGAAAGAGAACGGGGGATTTCCAACCTGAAAGATTCATAGGTGATCTGAAGATTTATTCGGAAGGCTCTTACACGATCTCACAAGGGTGGCAGGATTTCTTAAAGATTTTTATGTGAATAGCATGCGGAAATTCTATAAAAAAAATCTTGCGAAACGACCCGAAGAGATGTTAAATTCGCAATAATCTGAGTTAAATCGGCTATTTGCAGGTATATAAAGCATAACTACTCGAAGCTCGGATAAACAAAAAAGGCTGATATTGATGATCATAAACTTACAAAAAACAAAAAACAAAAGGGGAAATAATCCCTACAAATCATCCATCAGTTCAAAATAGACAAGTGTTTGCAAAAAATCTGTTTGTTCATCCCTATGCATCTATGAAATAGGAAATGGGGGTGGTAGGTCGTCCATCAAAGGAAGGAATTCTGGGAAGTCATCGGCAGGAGCTGGACCAGGGGGATATGGCTCGAGATGCTTATCCAGGGAGACATCCAGTTGCTCCTGATCGAAACCTTCCACAAATCCATCGAGCTTCTGCATTTGGCCTTGGTAATTCTCAAATCCTTCAACCATGAAGTCCGATGCCTGGTTTTCTACAACCTCTCTAAAGGTCCTCGATCTCAGAAAGTCGCGGGCCCCGTTTAACCGAGCTTGATTTAATATCTCTAGAAATTCCTGGCTCTGCAAAAATAAGGCCCGACCTTCAGCTATGCCATGCTCCCGACCTTTAGCGATTCCTTGCTCCTTACCAGCTTCAAAGGCTGCAGCGCGATCCGTTTGAGCTGTGGATCTCATTTCCTCTAACTCTCTTTCAGATATCTCCAGCTTGGAAGCGAGCTACTCTTTCTTTTTGAGCATCCGACTCAATTAAGGCTTGCTGCTCAAAAATCTTCTGCTCCATCTTCGCAGCCTTTGCCTCCAGCTGAATTTTCTCGTTTCTCCAAATTGAGCATTGGAGGGAGATGTGATGGGCGAAAGCCATGGCCGGGTGAAAATCAGAGTTAGTTCATGAGGAATTAGTTTGTAAAAAAAAAGAAAAGGGAAGTATTCGGTTACCTGAGTCATATTGTGCACAAAATGTTCCTCAAGAGAAGTGAGAGAGGTCTGTGCAAGGATGACTTGATCCCGTTCAAGGCAAGCTGCCTTATAGACCTCCCATGAATCTTGTCCAGCAAAGGTTTGCAGAACACTACTGTTCTTAGAGATTTTCCAGTCAGGGATCCATTTTTCCCCAGAAATCTCAGCTCGCCGAGCAGAGGAAGGTCGCTTGTCCCTTGTCTGCTGCCACGCCTCCTGACAGTTGGCAAACTTCTTTCTACTTTCGGGCTCAGCAACCCGATCAGCAGCAAGTTTGGCTTCAAGGCGTCCCTGTTTGGCTGATCTCGAGGAGGGATCGCTCCTGCTCTCTGTCGATTCAACCGTCTCTGCCTTTGGGATCACAGCTTCTCTTCCCCTTTTTCTCCTGAGACCCCGATCTTCAGATATCTCCACTACTTCCACCTGCTCGTCTGGTATGCGATCTCTTGCCTCAATTGGAGTTGATGGTTGTTCGGAGGCTGTAGCGTCAGTGGAAGATGGAGTTGGAGTAGGTGCCCACTCCTTGGACTTTCCTTTGGCAGCCGCTGATGCACGTTTCAATTCACGATCAACCGAAGGGGATAGAGTTCCTTTCTTCGCCCTGGTCTTGTTCGCAATTCGGGCCAACATGATTTCAGATCCTACAAGAAAAAGTGATTTTGTTAGAGGTCGCATACGAAGAAAAGTAAGCAAGCAAATGAGATTGATGAAATCACCTAAGGTGCTTTTGACCGGGATAGGAGCAGGGGAGAGGCCCGCGAGCTTCAAGATTTTTTCCTGTAATAGTACTTTTGGAAGGTACCAAAATAGAGTGATATAGTTTATGTGATCACTTTCGAACCCCTCCCCAAAAGTAACGGGTTTCGGTTTAGACTCACTCCAACCCAAGTGAAAATCCGAAGATTGCCCAGGTGGAGGTCGAAGAAAGAAATATCGGTCACGTCAAGGACCGACATTGGATCTCAGGTCGTCTAAGAAATGACAGTCCTTACGTGCAGTTAGGTAGAACCAACCAGTCTCTCCCGACCGTTTGGAGGCGGTGATATTGTACAAAGACCAGAAATTGTCAAAGGAGGGAGGCAGGTCGAGATGTTTCATAACAATGATGAACATGAGTATATGACAGATAGAATTGAGGGATAATTGCATGGGGCAAAGACCTAATCGAACAAGGATATTATTTACTTCGCCGGGTAGAGGAAAACACAGTCCAGCATCTAAATGAAGCACGGAAAAGGCACAATAACCCTCCGGGGGTTGATGCATACGATCAAATGAGCGAGGAATAATAATATCATAATCGGCAGGGATGTAGTATTTTCTTTTTTAACGCTACAGGAGTTGTTTTATTGATGCTCGCTATTCCTAACCATGGGTTTTGTTGCATCATTTCAGTATATTTTTGAAAGACAGGGGTTTCATCGGACTCAGCTACCTCCTCGGGAAGGTCAGAGTATTGGGGATTGGAAGAAGTGGGATCGCGAGAAGTACCAGTGGTCTCCCTTGGGGAGGTCGCTGACGATCCCGACGTCGAGCTCGAATTTGAGCTCGACGCAGATTCAGAAGCAGGTACACAAATAGAGGGACTCCTAGATCTAGAAGACATGATATCAAAAGCTAGAATAAGAAAGGATGGAGAAGTACCTAAAAAATGGAGGTAGCTCGCAGGGAGAGATCGAATGCGATTAGTTGGGGCGGTCAAGAAAGTTCAAATGGCGGGCTATATATAGGGGAATATTTGCGGGCGACGCGCCTTTTCACATTCCAGCAGATGGGGACACGTGGCTTGGAGCAGATGGCCGAGATCCCTCCAACCGACATATTGATTGTTCACTTCCCTTAGTGTCATTAATGACACTAAGAGAAGTGTGGGAGTAATAATGAGGGAAATTAGATAATTACAGAAATACCCCCCTATTTTTACCTATTTTTAGCACTCTACATGTACCCTATGACTGTACCCTATGACTGCGCAGGTGGGACCCAGTGCACAGAGACAGCAGCGGCGGTAGCAGGTCTATACAGGGGGTGACGTGGCCCGCTTTCATTGGAGCCACGTGTTGCACATATAGAGGGTACCGTACAAGTATAAATAGCCTCATTTATGATTATTCAAACAAGTTTTCACCACTTACTTTTACCGCCACATCTGTGTTCTCCCTCGATCTCCTTATTTTCGACCCCACCTTTTCTAACTTAAGCATCGGAGGGCCATCACCGAGGGCTTCTCTGCTAGTCTTACGTTTGCTGTGTTTTCAGGATCCACTTCAGGTAACTTAAAAGAGGGATTTAGCGATCTCAACCCAGCGATCCGACCCAGCGACCCGATCTGAAAATCCTAATTTTGGGCGACCTACATCATAGCTATATAGCTCTACTGTAAATTTGATAATAGAATCAATGTTATTGTAGAAACAATCACATTTCCACCAAAAAAGAGATTTCATCTATTTAACCACATAATCAAAACAAACGAGCATTTAAAATCAGTGTATTTAAAATTGCACTGAAGATTGGACTGAATAATTTAATGGGTTAATTGTGTAACTGGTTAGATCCGATAAGAAAAATTAATTGACCCGAACTATATTCTATATATATATACCAAGTTAATACATTTTATATATAATTAATTAACTTTGTTAAAAGAAATAATAATAAAAATTAAAAACTAATTACTAAATTAATAACAAAGATATGTTGATTCACACGTGTCGAACAAATCCATTTCAAATTTCATATTTATATTGAGAGAGAGAGCTATATGCAAAAAAAATAATTCAAGAAAATACAAGAATATTTTTACAAATTTGCAGGTAAAAACCCCCCAATCCACCGGTAAATCGAACAAAAAAAAAATACACCCTTCCTGGAAAACAAATCCACCGGTAAAAAACCTGAAAAAATCACCTCCTAATCCCACCATTTTACCGTCTCCTCGCCCCTCCATCCACCCATTCTCAGCCTTTCACTCTCATTTTCACTTCTCACCCAAAAATAGAGAGGAGTGAAAAACCCTCAAACCACCGCTAGAGAGAGGAAAGATTAGCAGAGAGGATCTTGGAATTTGGGGATTTTGCTCCGAGTGATTAACGCTTTGGAGGGGGTTTTGCAACTTTCTGTGGGATGCAACGACAGAGGTAGCAGGTGGCGGACACAACATAGAGAAATCCAAGAAAGAAAAATCCCGCTGGTAAACCAAATTCTTGTCTAAATAGTGCTGATTTCATGATTCTGTGTTAAAGATGCATATATGGGTTTCTTGTACATAACAATTCGAGCACCTTTTGTATGGTTATTTAATTCTTGACTTCTTATAGTTAAAGACAAATTTATCTTGATTACACAAAGGAAGAAATGTTACAACTTTTAGAGGTCTAAAGGTTATTTCTGTTCTTGTCTAAGATTCTTGAAACATTATCTCTAATTTTCTGTAAATTTAAAGAGGTAAGAGTTTAGTAAACTTTATTTTCAATGAGTTCTTTTCCTTTCTCGGGTTGATGGTGTTACTCATATGTTTGGCCATTTTGTCAATGTTATGCACATATCTTTATGTGGTTACTTTATGACACATGTGATTAGTTGTTGCACTAATTAAATTTTGGTTAATGGCAAATGTCTAGTCCATCTTAGTCGAATGCCGAAGTATTGTACATGCAGTTGTTAAAATAAATAAATCACATATCAGCTCGGCCAAACATCCTCTATTTAGTGCCTCATCTTCCCAGTAGGACATGAAGAGTACATTGTGCATTGATTATAATAAGATTAATTACTCGTTTAACTTTTCTCATGCAATGCTCCCATTATGGTTCTAAGCCTGGATATACTTCTGATCATAAAAGAAATATGGTTAAATTGAAAGAGACTATCTTCTGGAATTTGTTGAGTTGCAGTCTTTTTCCTGTAATAAATTTGTACCTGAAATTTTCTATGCGGTGCGTCAGATTATCCATGCTTGTTTTTAGAAATCAAGTATTGGGATGGATATAGTAAAAATAATTGCATGCAAATAATCATAGTTTTTTAATGAGCACCCTTTGTATGCTTTCCATAGCTTACTGTTTCTCTAAGTTACTCTTTTTTTCTTGATTGCTGCCATCATGACTTACCTTCTCATGAAGTGATCTTAACTATGCTTTCTTGACTTACTTTGAACTTTTACAGCTTGTATCTAAAGACGATTGCTTATAACAAATTTTCATTTGCAAAGATTTGGCCGATGGCTGTCCAGTTTAAATACGGCAGTTAAATATTGATCGGCAAGGCGAATTTTAGAGTCGGCAATTGGCATGGCTCCCAAAGATAAGGTGTGACATAAGATGATATATAGCAACTTTATTCCTCATTTGATGTTTTTTTTGTGGTTTTTTCTTGATCTATATAAAGTGCATACCAGAGGGGTCATATTAATAGAGTTCAAAAAAGATGTCAAGATATTGATTCACTGTTCCACATTATTAAATATGTAACAGTAAATATACTTTGATACTAGGAATTGGACAATGTTTCTTTGTTACGGGACAAATGGAATTCTTATCTGGAACTCATTGTTTTGTAGATGGAGCCAATCCGAATCTTATTTGCTGCCCTTCTTTAGCCAGTATTAGAATGCTTATTCATGTTCATTTTCTTTTGAATCACATTGATATTCTTCTAGCAGCTGTTATAATGTTGTTTGTCGTAAAATATGGGTTTTGCCAGTACCCTGTAGGCTCTTGTACTTCATTCAATCTTGGAGATATGGTCTTTATTTGGTCCTTCAGCATGTTGCCTTCATCTTGTGATGACTGCTTGCTAAAGAATATTTTGTATTTGATATCCAGAAAACCTAGCCATTATGTTGTTGTATAGCTTTTATCTTTATGAATGGGAGGAATAGTAACTTATGTACGTACAATCCATGTGAATTATATGGGATGAATGTTGCCAGTTATCAGATCTGCAGTTGAGAAATGCAGTTCCTGCAATGCAGAAATGCTGCTGATGGTTTTTCCATCCTAGAATTTTAGCAGGCAGAGATATGCTCAGCAGCATGAATTAAAGATTTGATGCATTGACTGGAATTCTGAAATGCAGAAATAAATACTTTTGCAATAGTATGGAAGAAGTTTATACTGTAAATTTCATAGCATGTCTATACAACAATCATTTATTATACCTTCCGTAGGTAGTCATACTACAACACAACTTTTGAAATGACTAATCAGCTTGTGAAATGGGTAGGTGTACATTTCTGTATGATATTTCCACATTATATAAATTTTCAATTTTGTTCGACTCCAACAATGTAACCCGTCCCATTATTGCAGAGTGTTGTTCTAGGAGCAAAGGATTTGCTTAAGCGATCACATGGCATCAATTATTTACACAGTTGAAGCAAGAAAGGCAGGATAGAGCAAGGTTTCAAGGCAAAAGTTATGCTGAGGTGATCTCGTTACTTATATGCAGTATGTGTTGTAATTTTTGTTTGTGATCTTCTTGAAGGTAAGTTTCGCAGTTCTCATATGTAGAAAAAATTTCTATGCTTAAATTCATCTATTCTTTTAGTTTCTTTAGCTCATCATTTCTAATTAATACATGCTGGCAATAGAAAAAGATTAGAAAGAGGTGCAAAGCTCTACAAAAAATAGTTACTTGTTTCAGAACAATAAATGAAGATTTGAGTGACTTGTGCTCTGTACAGGTTATGAGATATTATTCCTATTTCATTAGATTGACTTGAATGACAATCTTTCTTGTAATAAATTAACAAGAAATTAGAGCCTATTATTCATTGTGACAATAGGATTAGATCAGCCAGGGAATTGCTCTGTTGGAATGTGGATATGTGGGGATTTCATTTATTTGGGGGTTGACATTTTTTATTAAACACCGATCTTGTGAAGGAACTTGGTGTTTCTTGAGAAAAAATATGCGAATTATCTGTGGTAGCACTTGAATTTTCTGAATGTTGTCTTGTTATATCCCTTAGATTAATAGGATATTTTGGTATAAGTCGTGATAAGTAGGAGAAACAAGCACTAGTGGCATATAAAAAAAGTAAGTTGTGTCAAGTGTGTTCCATTGACTGCACCAAAAAAACAATGTTCAAGTATCAACACAAAAGCCCTTTGTGTGAGCTTTTGTACCTAAGCACTTCCATTTAAATAGTGCTGCTACATCTCTTTTGATTGAGGGCATCAAACATAGTGTGTCCATTCTAGAACTTGCTTGTATAATACATTTTGAGTCCACATTCTTGTAAGATTGGTGTATGAAAGTGATAAGGGCACTTAGGAAAACCCCATTAACCTGAAAATAGCCTACCTTGACTTCACGCTTAGAAAACTCATTTGAGCCTTGGTTTTCTTTTCTTGGTTAAACCACATAATAAGCCAAATTATCCCCTTCTTTGTTATTTCCTGAAGTGACTTTTGAACCCATTCAAGGGATGTTGTCGGCTTGGTTGCTTGTGAAATGATTCAAGTAGTATACAAGGGCCCCAAGCAAAAGAAAGAAAGAAATGAAAAAGAAATGATGAAACAAAAAAGAAAGGAAAAGAAAAGAAAAAAAAAAGAAGAAGAAAGAAAGAAAAGAAAGAAGAAGAAAAAAGAAAAGAAAGACGAAAAGATTCAGAAAAAGAAAGAAAAGAGAAACATGAAAGAAAGAAATGGAAAGGAGGAAATGAAAAAAAATGATCAAACACAAAGAGAGAAAGAAGGAAGGAAAAGAAGGGGAAAAAAAAAAGAAAGAGGAAAAGGTTCTGAAAAGGATGAGAAATAGAAACAGGAAATGAAAAGAGTGAGTAGTTTGATTGTTCATATCACTTGAATCGATTTGAAGGGAAATGAGCTTGGAAGGATGAGCAACTAGATCAGCTTCACTCCTTTGAATTAATAAGCCACATTCGACCTTTGTTATTCCACACTTTGTCCTAAACCCCATTACAACCCATGGAAAGACCCTTTGATTCATGTATTAATTTGAATTTCATTGGTGGAGGAGATTTGATTCACAAGCAAGCCTATGGTAATGACATGCTATGTATTGATTTGAGTAGAACCAAAATTCTCAAACACTTTTGAGTGATTAGAGTGATATCCTTGTGAGAGTGTTGAGACTTGTTTCATTTGATTTTGATAAAGTCAATTGGGTTACTTGTGTGTTGAATGTTGTGCCACAAGTGCTTGTTCTCAATATTGTTATCTCTTCTTAAACTATTAAGTCATGTTAGTCTAGGGGATATACTTGACTGACATGAAAGGAAATTTGAGACTTGCTACTTGGATAATTCGTGAATTTTGATTGAGACATGCTTGAGGGTAAGCATGGTTTCAGTGTGGGGAATCTGATAAAATATATTTCAACGCTCCTATGGGTGCTTATTTCGAGTAATTTGAGGGGATTTTATTGTGTATGTCAGTGTTGTTGAGTAACTCAATTTCCTAGAAGATGGGAGTGTAAGGTAGGTGATAATGTTTTACACATAACAATTTGAAGTTATAAGAGCCAGATTAAATTTTTGTGTTATTGGGCTAGGTGGATTTTTATCTAAAGTTCAAAGCTAGCATGTCTTATAATTAATATTGTGTTGTCATTTTTAGCCCCTGTATTTGTGGTCCTTATAATTAGTTCACTAATGGGATCAAGAGAAGCATTTACGTAAATACTACTTTCCTATTCCTTTTGTCAATCTAGGAGTCCATTTTTTTTTCACCCAAAACACTGAGGTGGAGTTAATTTTAATTGGTTAAACCACTGCACAAAGAGAATTGCATGAGATTACAACAAAATGTAGAATTGAAATTGATTGTACTATTTCTGATAGTGCATATGCTAAAATCTTTCAATATACAACCTCGAGAGTTCATGGCCTCTGCCATTTTGGGCGGTCTGTGTTGGCTTCTTCAAAAACAGGCTTCTGGAATTCATAATTGGAATGTCATGTAGGTCAGTCTTTGAGAACTTTGCAGTCTCTTTTTCAAGCATAAAGACAAAAGGTAAATTGTCTTTTTTCCTTCATTTTTATAAATAATTTCTCTTTTCTATCTTTTTACATTATGATTTTCCATTATTTCGTTCTATTAGATGCATTATTAATTAAAATTACATGTAAACTTAGCAATCTTATTTTATAGAATGAATCTGCTCTTGTGGTAGACATTGTGCTCTTCCGTGCTTGGACTCAGGTCGAAGTTTTTCGCTTTTCCATCCTCTGACAACAACATTGCATCCACTCGATAGGACTTGGCAGGGAATGAAAACACTTGCTGAACTAAGGATGAAGAAAACCTTCCAAACAAGCATTCACTTTACACGGTGAGAACATAACTCCTTTCTTTCCTACTCCAACCTTAAGAAAGAAATAGAAATGGATCAATACACAAATTTAGGGGTACTTCTACTACAGGTAGATTGTATTTTAAATTGGTGATTTTAAAAAATTTATTCTTTAATATGTTTTGTTATTTATTAAACTACTAGCTTTAGTATTTTACATTTATGCTCCATGCACAACTTTATAATTAAATGTTATCATATGTAGATTAATAAGATAATTTTTTTTATTTTTTTATTAAATGCTATTTAGTATTATTCACCTCGTTAATAAGTTTTAACTGACTTAAAAAATTGGAACTACTAATAGACGTCTTTTCAGTTAAAAGCTACTAAAATTATATTTAGGTGGTAGTAGTACTATGTTGTATAACTAATTCTCATTTATTAATAAAAATAGTCCTTAAGGGTATAAATGTCTTCTCACACTTTTATCTATGTAGTGTAAAGAAATCTTTGGTTATTAGATAGTTTATTT
This sequence comes from Sesamum indicum, assembly GCF_026168435.1. Taxonomy (NCBI): domain Eukaryota; kingdom Viridiplantae; phylum Streptophyta; class Magnoliopsida; order Lamiales; family Pedaliaceae; genus Sesamum; species Sesamum indicum. Next base: position 14,129,451 of record NC_142662.1, on the reverse strand, counting down.
TTCTATTAAAACTTTGTCTCTTGACAAATTTTTATTTGTTATTAAAAAGAGGATTAAGTTATCATTCATAATTTTTATGTATAATTAAAACATAAAATACTTGATGTTATTTGATCATAATATTGTTTATTACTCTGTGTGTTTGATCACAATATATTATAAAAAAACTCTTGATGGCTCCTTTTATGCATTTTGTTATTAAGGTCAGTATGTTTCTTCATTGTTTTGCTTTTCGAGTGTTAGCTGATACATAATTGAACATGTGTACAAGTTTCTGAATATTTGTGCCTTCAACATATTTATGTAACATGACATTTTCTTTGATGATTTTGCTTATTTGCAGCTTCTGATTTATTACCTTTGCTTTCCTGGTGTTAATTGATACATAATTGAACATGTGTACATGATTCTGCATTATGGAGTAGGTGGATAATATATTTTTCACAAATGTAATCAATAACTAAACATACTTATATTTCCTTTTGAATATATCAGATGATACAAAACCATAACAAAGTAACTGTTAATGATGTTAAGAGACCCTAATTTGAAGGTATGTGGTAGTTTTTGATACATTACAGTTGGAAGTTATAGGAGTCAGATTCAACTATTGTGTTATTGTGTTTGGTCGATTTTTTGCTTAGATTGTTATGGTACTCATTTTCACCAGAAGTGGGATTGATGTGTTTGAATCCTTGTATAGATGTTAAAAAGATTGTGCTACTTCTGGAGAGTTCATGGCCTCTACCACTCTGGGCCATGTGAGTCAACTCCTTCATAAACGGACTTTTGTAACTCATAATTGGAATGGCATGTAGAGAGGTTTTGGATAATTTTGTAGTCTGTTTTACCAGCATAAAGACAAAAGGTAATGTGCCTTGTGGCATTGATGGTCTATTTATGCATTGCGGTATGTGAAACTGTTTCTGTTCAACACCTTGCTGCCAGACTTTCTGAATTTGTTCAGGTGTTGAAACTCTATTGTTGCTCTCCATTTGGTGCTTAGGTTACACATTCAACTAAAATACAACCTTGTAAGAGTCCTAGGTTGTTCCAAAAAGATTCCTAGAATGTAAGATGATGATTGCTAGGTTGCTCAAAAATAAAAGACTCACGTTTTCCTCCTTTTCCCCCATACATTGTAAAGCTATTAAAATTATTACTCTATTCTATCTTTTTACATTATGATTTTTCAATATTTTCATTTTGTTAGATGCATTATTAATTAAATTACATGTTACATGGCAATCTTATTTTATAGAATGAATCTGCTCGTGTGGTAGACACTGTGCTCTTGCGTGCTTGGACTCAGGTCGAGTATGTTGCTTTTTACCATCCTGTGGAAACAACATTGCAACCACTAGATAGGACTTGGCAGCAATGAAAACACTTGCTGATATAAGGATGGAAAAAACCTTCCAGTGCCAGTCAATAAGGATTCAGTTTACTTATAACTCCTTTTCTTTCCTACTCCAACCTTAAGAAAGAAATGGAAATAGATTAATAAACAAATTGAGGGGTACTTCTAAATTCTAATAAATGAAGATTGATAACTTTTTATGGGTGATTTTATAATATTTATTCTTTAATATTTTTTGTTATTTGTTGAAGTTTTAGCTTTACTATTTTATGTTTGTGATAAATGTGATAAATGTAGACTAATAGGATAAAAAGATATTTAGTATTAATCACCTCTTTAATAAGTTTTAATCCGTCTTTTCGTTAAAAACTACTAAAATTATATTTAGGTACTACTATCCTTTTATAATTAATTCTCATTTATTAATAAAAATAGTCCTTAACGGTATATATCTTCTCACACTTTTATCTATATAGTTTAAATCAGGTAGTTTTTTTTCCTTTTTTTTTTTAGATCAGGTCTTATTTATTATTAAAAAAACTATTAAGTTATCATTAACAGCTTTTGTGTATAATGTAGACATAGATAACATGATTTTTTTCATCAAAATATTGTTCATTACTCTGCTTTGGATCCAATATCAAAATGGAGGTAATCCTTTTATCTTTTGGTGACTTTTATATTCATTTTGTTATTAAGGTGAGTATGTTTCTTCTTCGCTCTACACAAAACACTTGTTTGCACTTTCTTATTTGTTGTCTTTGCTTTTTGGGTGATAGCTAACATAATTGATTATGTGTACAAGTTTCTGAATGTTTGTGCCTTTAGCGTGCTTATAAAGTACGGCATTTCCTTTGATGTTAAGTTAAGGTATGTGATACTTTTTGACACATTACAGTTGGAAGTTATAGGAGTCGGATTCAACTCATGTGTTATTGTGTTTGGTGGATTTTTTGTAAGCTTTATGGTAACTCTTTTTCGCCGGAACTGGGATTTTTGTATCCTTGTATAGATGTTAAAAAAGATTGTGCTAACTTTTGAGAGTGCATACGCTAAAATCTTTCAATTGGTTGCCTAGAGAGTTCATGGCCTCTACCATTCTGAGAAGTTTGAGTTGGCTCGTTCATGAATAGGTTTTTGTAATTCGTAATTGGATTGGCATGTGGAGAGGTTTTGGATAACTTTGTAGTCTCTTTTACCAGCATTGCCTTGTGGCATTGATGGTCTATTTCTGCGTTGTGGCATGTGAATTGTTTGTGTTCAACACCTTGCTGCCCAACTTTTTGAATTTGTTCAAGTGTTGAAACTCTGTTGTTGCTCTCCATTCTTCAGCTTTTTGGTGCATGAGTTAAACATTTAACCAAATAACCAAACATGGGAACAAATGACACAGTTGCCAAATTGAAATAATTCCTTTATAAAAAGGTAGGGGACCAAGTCCCAATTTCTCTTGCATTAGAATTTAAATTATGATTTCATATAAAAAATTCTTTTTTATTATAAAAAATAAATAAATATGCCAAGAAATATAGTTTTCTTTAAATTAAATGTATAATACAAAAGTAAGTAAGTATATTATTTAGTTTTGGTTTTGGTTTAATAAATTAAGCACTTTTGGTCTCATGTTCGACCCTCGTCAGTTTTAATCTCCAAATTTTTTGTAATAGATATAAATGGAAATGTGATAATAAATAAACAAAAAAACAAGAAATGGATCGGAATTGTCAATTTAGACTTTCATTTGATTAATTATGTTTTTTTCCCTCCCTCACTAATGGAGATGATTGATTTCAAGAATGTTTTAGGACCAAAAGAGGTCCAGATATGAGAACTAAGCCTATGTTTGTTTTTATGTTTTGGCCCATTTTAGAGATGGGCCAAAATACAAAAGCAAGTTTGATTTTATAACTTGCACACTTCTATTAGGTGTGCAAGTTGGATTTTAAATATTTTATTAATTTTTTTAATTATTTTCTCTCTCTTCTTCATTTCTCTCTCTTGTTTAATCTCTGTCGCCTTCTTCTCTCTATGATTTTCTTTTCTTCTTTTCTCCCTCTTCTTTAATCTTTGTCGCCTTCTTCTCTGTCACAGCTTCCTCTTTCTTTCCTTTTGTTCTTCTCTTTTTCTTCTGTTTCTTCTTCTTTCATTTTTGTTTTTCTTGGCAGAGGGTCGGTTTCTTGACAAAAGGTAATACCCCCTGTGTTATGCTAAAATTATACAAAATTTAGCCATAAAAGTCCCTATGAACTTTGAAACCCTGCAAAAAAGATCCCCTTCCTGCAAAACTGACGGAAGGTGATGTACACGTGGTGAAAATGAGAGTAGGGGTCTTTTCTTTATCTTATTTCAGTTTTTTTAGTATTGCAATGGTCCAAAATATCCTTCTCCTCCACTACATATGCAAATTATATATTATTAATTAAATTAAATTATTATTTAAATTAAATTTATTTTACTATTTATTTATAAAATATACTAAATCAATATAAAAATACATAAAATTTATATCAATTTTTTGAACTTATATAAACTGTTATATTAAAACTATTAACTTATATATAAATTAAACATTTAATATTTTTTGTTATTTTTAAATTTTATTAAATTAAATGCTTTACTAAATATTATTTAATTTAAATATATTTTAATATTTATTTATACAAATATACTAAATAAATATAAAAATACTTCAAAAGTATATGAATTTTTAAATTTATATAAAATATTATATTTAAATTAAACATTAAATATTTTTTATTATTTTTAAATTTTGTTAAATTAAACAATTTTAATTAATTTTTATTCTTCTCCGACGCCGACGAGTCGCCGACGGTGATGAAAATGGGCATGATTGATTTCGTTGGAATCGTGTCGACGAGAGAAATAGCTAAAAACACCCCAATTTAAAAAAAAAATAAAAAAGAAAACTACTGGACAGAAACTAAAGGAAGGTGCGGTGCACGCACCTAAAGTGCGCCTGAATTTAATTATTTGTGTTTTTTTATTTTTGTTTCGTCTGTAATTGACTAAAATACCCTTATACTATATCTAAAATTACTATATTTGACTTTTTTTATTTTTATATTTTTCGTATTTTCTCTCTTCTAAAAATATAAATTCTTTTATTCTTAAATATATTTATATTATATATAAAAAAATTACATTACAAAGTCTAATATACTTAATTTTGTTTTGAAATTTAGATAAATATTCAGCAATAATAATTATTGTAAGTTACAAATTAATTTAAATATAATAATTACATAATTATTTAAAATTATTCATAATTAACTAAAATATATATTTAAATTAATTTAAATACAATAATTATTATAATTATTTAAAATTATTCTTAATCAACTAAAATATATATTTAATTAATTGAAGTCGGCGAGTTCAGTTGTCGTCAATATACTTTCTTTATCATTTCCCCATTTTGGGGACGACGAGGGCAGGGGGTGGAGGGAGGGGCCAAGCGACGGGGTTGGGCTGGTGGTGGTTGTGGAGGGGGTGGGGGGGGGGGTGGGGTTTTTTTCTTTTACTTTTTTTAATATATAATTATATTTTTAATTATTTGTATAATTTAGATTTTTTATTTTTAAAATCTAACGATTGAAATCAATTGATCAGATCTGCCAATCATTATTTAATAAATTCAACGGTCATTAAGATAAGAAATAATACATAATAAAAAAGCATCGCAGTCATATAAAAAGAAAAAATTAACGTCGTTGAGTCAATTTAACTGAAAAGACCAAGTAAGCTACATTAATAAAATATAAGAAAATTTTTCGCCTATTTTTAAAGCAAAGAAGAGTTTGTAACGGATTTTTAAAACATTAAGAAATTTTATGCATTTAAACCAATAATTCAGCCCTTCTTTAGAAGAAAGTATAGCAAGAATAGATTTTACATAACTTAAAATATCAGCAATCTATTTTTTTAGTGCCTTTTATAGTTTTCCTGAATAAATATATTTATATAAGGAATAATTTTTATTTAATTCTTTAAGTTAAGACATTTAATTCTCATATCTGAACCTCTTTTGGTCTCAAAACATTCTTGAAATCAATCATCTCCATTAGGGAGGGAGGGAAAAAAACATAATTAATCAAATAAAAGTCTAAAATTGACAATTTCGATCGATTTTTTGTTTTTTTGTGTATTTATTTATCACTTTTCTATTTATATCTATTACAAAAAATTTTGAGATTAAATTGATGAGGGTCGAACATGAGACCAAAAGTGCTTAATTTATTAAACCAAAACCAAAACTAAATAATATACTCATTTACTTTTGTATTATACATTTAATTTAAAGAAAAATATATTTCTTGGCATATTTATTTATTTTTTACAATAAAAAACCCGTTTCTATTTAATCATAATTTAAATTCTAATGCAAGAGAAATTGGGCTTGGTCCCCTACCTTTTTATAAAGGAATTATTTCAATTTGGCCAATGTGTCATTTGTTCCCATGTTTGGACCTCACCAATATATTATAAATTTATTTTGTGTTTTTAACTAAAATTTTCATAACTTATTATTTTATAATTTTAGTATTAAGGAAAATATATATATTTTTTGCATATTTATGTATTAATTTTCTATTTGAAATTTTAACAAAAAATCTCATTTCTATTTAATGTTATTTGCATAATTTAATTTATTATTAAGTAAATGCAAAGAATTACGGGATTATTTGCACCTTGCCATCAATATTTTTATAAGGAGATAATTTTAATTTGGCTCGTTAAATCACTATTTACTTTAGAGATAATTTATATTTTGATTTAAGGACTTTTGGTTCTCATGTTTAGACCTTTTATCAATTTTTTATTTATATTTTTAACAAAAAAAAGGTCATTTCTACTTAGCGTTTTTTTCATAATTTAATTTTTTTTATTATTAATTAAATACATCAGATGTATTGGATCGTTTGCATTTTGTCCCCAACCTTTTTAATAAGTTAAGCACTTTTGCAATTTTATAAAGAAATAAATTAATATTAAAAATATTTAATATTTCAGTTAATATTCTATACATATAAAAATAAAAAGATAATTTTAATTTCGATTTAATAAAGTTAGCCTCATCAATTTTCTTCTCCAAATATTATTTGATAATTTAATTAACCTTACGAAACCAAAACATAAATAATCTCTTTATAAAAACATAAAATAAATATGTAACACATGACAATAAAAGTTCTAATGGGCCAAATTGAAAATATTCTATTATAAAAAGCAAATGTCCATACATCTCTTGCATTAATTGATGATAAATTAAAATTTATATAATGAAAATAATATTAAATATAAATAGAACATTGATAAATAAATACACAAAAATATATTTTTTTATGATATAAAAGAATAAATTAAGGTCAACAAAAATAAATAAGTATAGAAATCTCTTAAGTTACACTTTTGGTCCCCATATTCAGCTCTCATCAATTTTAGTCACCAATTTTTTTTTGTACCAAAAGTCCTAACTTATTAAACCAAAACATAAATTATCAATTTATAAAAACATAAAATAAATATATGATACATTGATGAGGCCAAAATAAAAGTGAGTTAGTTTGGAAATAAGTAAATACCGATCTCATAAAATAGAGTTGCTCTTTAGACTAATTCTTAATAAACATAACTTTTAAGGTAAATTACATTTTGCCATTCGAATTATATTGTTTTTACACTTTGCCCGTTGAATTTTTTTTTTTTTTTTTTGTGTATCAACTTATTGTTGGGAATGACTAATCTCTTGCTCTTTTTAGCCAAAATTTGTGCAAATTTTAACAAACATATCCGTTGGCAATTTTTTGTGATTGGTAGAGTCCAACTTTCTCAAGCAACCGAGCTACATATCTATAAATAGCCTCAGCCCTATGCATTTCATACATACCAAAATCGAGAGCCTCTTCTCTTCTAGCTCCTTCCTCTTCTTTCACTTCAGAGTGTTATTTTTTGTTCGTTGTTTCAAACTTTCTTCTATGAGTGCGCGTGTAAGAAAGTAATAGCTGTGTTAACCTTGGGGAGCGATCGATTTATATTATCTGCACTATGGTAGTACCGAAATTTCACTTTCAAAGCAATGGTTTTCCACGGCACAGTCTTTCATTTTCTAACAGTTGAAAGCGAAATTATACTATAATGGCTGTTCCAATTGCTAAAATACTGTATGACCTCTCCAAGCTTGAACCACTTAACGGGACCAACTATAAATGATGGTCACAAAAGTTGCTCATATTTTTTGAACAACTAGACGTGGATTATGTGTTGTTCCAGAATCCACCGGAAACTCCTGCAGAAATTTAGTAGCGATCCCCGTAGAAGGGATGACCACAAAATCTGAGGATGAAGCAAAATCGAAATACGATAGAGACAATAAAACGGTGAGAAGGCACCTGCTTAATCATATGAATAATTCTCTGTTTGATTTATTTGTCAACTATAGGAGTGCCATAGAAGTCTAGTCTACAATGGAGGCAAGATACGGAGGTAATGACACTGGAAGAAAAAGTACGTTATCGGTAAATGGCTTCAATTTTAAATGGTCGATGAGAAGCCTACAATGGACCAAATCCATGAGTACGAGAACCTAGTGATTGAAGTACTGAGCGAGGGCATGAAAATGTGTGAGATTTTACAAGCCAATGTACTATTGAAAAAATTTCCTACTACTTGGAGTGAATATCGAAACCACTTGAAGCACAAGAAAAGGGATCTAACCTTCCAAGATTAATCAGCCATATGAGAACGGAAGAAGCAAATCGCCTAAAAGACAAGAAAACTTCTGTCTCTTCTCTTTTAGTTAAAGCTAACCTTGTTGAGTCTGCTGGATCTAAAACATGTTTCACCAGAATAAAGGAAAACCTTTTCAAAAGAACTATCAAGGCAAGACGTTCAAAGGACCTAATGGCAAGATCCGAAAGAACAAAATATCATGCTATTGTTGTGGAAAATTAGGACACAAAGCGTACCAGTGCTACCAAAGAAAGGATCAGTTGAAGTCAAGCCAAAAACCAACCACAAAATCTACTCCACAAGTCAACCTAGCTAAAAATGACGAGATCATCGCTACGGTAGTTGTAGAAGCCTGCCTGATAGAGAACAAAGAAGACTGGATACTAGACACTGGCGCATCCAGGCATTTTTGCTCCAACAAAGCCCTATTCCATTAACGTAGTGACGCAACAGACGACGAGTATGTCTTCATGGGGAATTCTACAACCGCCGGAGTCTTGGGTAAAGGAAAGGTCTTCCTTAAACTTACTTCTGGCAAAACACTTGCTTTGAATGACGTTTTATATGTGCCTTCTTTACGTAGAAATCTAGTTTCTGGTAGTTTATTGATTAAAGCTGACTGGAAATGGAATCCATTGATATTTGGCATGGTAGATTAGGACATGTGAACTATTCCTCTATTAAAAGTTTCAAAACTATTAATCTCATAAATATTTCTGACACAAATGGATACTCTAAATGTGGAATCTGTGTAGAGGCAAAATACGTAAAGAAACCTTTTAAACCCATCACATCTAGAACTACTGAATTTCTAGAATTAAATTCAGTTGGATCTAGTTGATTTGAAAAACACATTAAGCAAGGGTGGTAAAAAATATTATATTTCCGGGTGGTAAAAAATATTATATCTCCTTCGTTGATGATTTTTCTAGATATGCTAGGATTTATCTATTAAAATCAAAAGCTGGTGGATATGAAAGTATATGATGAGATCTTGGTTGCTTGGGCTAAGTGTATTAGCCAGATCAGATATCCTGGGGCTTTGTGGAAGGTTTCGATACAAGCCTTATCAGCATTACTAAGGATGAGAACTTGACGTACTTGCTAACATGGAAGTCCTCGATGTTTGATGAGTTTTACTCTCCGTTACCTCGTAACTTTCTTGATGCCTTGTATGACGAAGCATGGGAGCGTTTGACTGCTAAAGCGGCTAAGGAAGAAGGGATCAACATTGAAGTTGTTGCTCCTGAAGGTGCACTAATTGTGCCTTATTCTGTGGAGTCTATGATTACCGAGGATTATGACCCAACACTCCCTGCTGAAGTTCCAGTTCTAAATACCTAGGTGAGTGCCGGTCTAAGCCCTGATCCTTCCTATCCAAATGCTGCGACTACTAAACCTGCTTCTGAAGATGCTATGATGCTGAGGAGCCTGCTTGAAACATTTGTGTTGTTTGGTATCGAGCGAATTATGCCCTTAGATGTTTGGATGTTTTGGTTGGTTGTTGGACATTTTCTGGAGGTGCTGGATACTTTCTGAGCTATGTAATGCCCATGTTTGTTAAATGGCTTTGGATGTTATGGATTCCTTTTGCGTATGACGTTTTATATGTAAAAATGCATGTAGTAGATGACTGATTACTCAATATAAGTTGCATAGTAAATGGGGTTACCTTGTTGCTTTGAGCTTCATGATTTACATGTTCCTGGTGTCATTTCAATTGTCTGAATGGTAAAGTCTCCCTAGGGCTTTGCCTGAACATTGTTGTTCAATATAGTCTTAGACTTAGTAAGTAGGGGTCTTTCTGGACTTATGCTTTTCAGCTTTGGAGTTAATATTCCTCTAGGCTTGAGCCTTTTCAAACTTTGAAATAGAAGGTCTATACCCAAGCCTTTTCAGATTTAGTAATAAAGTGTCTATGCAAACCTAAGCTTTCTCAGACTTAGTAATGAAGGTCCTTTTTGGACATAAGCCCTTTCGGACTTAGTAGCAAATTGTCTATTTAGATGTAAGCCCTTTCAAACTTAGAATAAAATTGTCTATACTGACCTAAGACCTTTTCGGACTTAGAAATAAAGGTCCTTTTCGAACATGATTAGCCTTTAAGACTCTAAGGTAGAATTTCATGCAACATGATCAAAGTCTCTTTATTTAGACTAAGCGTGGTCGTGGGACCAGGAAAAGACTACACGTTGAACTTTATGAGATTTTGTGCATTTCATGGTCGTGGGAGATATTTTCCTGACAATTCTTGGAGGCAGTGCGCTCCATTCTTGGCTAATTTTATGATTTTGAAAGGACCTTTCCAGTTCGGGTCCAGTTTTCCAACATGTTTGGAGGTTTTGCGCTTCTTGAAGACCAAGTTCCCCACTTGGTAGGTTCTTGGCTTCATCCTCTTGTTATACATCTTCTCTACTTGCCTTTTGTACTTTTATATCTTCGCATATGCCAACTCTCTTTTCTCTGGTAGGAGTATCAAATCCATCCACGTAGTTCGGCGTTTTTCACCTGATCATTCATCTTTACTCGGCGGATTTTGCTCCAATTTCTACTGGGATCACTGCTTATCAGCCATATACCAAGTAGAAAGGACTTTCTCCTGTGGCGTTTCTAACAATAGTGCGATACCTTATTAGTATCGAAACATATAGAAAACAAAGACCTCCCTAATGGCATATTTACCTAACACCAAGAAGATTAATGTTTCCTATTGATCAATGTTCAAGCTCCTAATTATGACTGGAAAGGTTTGGTATTAAGATTTCTCCAAAGGGAAAGATCCGCAAATGAAGCCCAGAACCGTTGAATGAGAATTCAATCGACTAGATTCATATTGCATGAAAGAGAGCTGTACAAAAGAAAAACACAAGGGTACTGTTGAAATGTGTGGATAAAAAACGAGACTGATTACATACTTAGAGAAGTTACCTTTTAAAGGTATCTGATCATGCTTGTTTCCTTAGTTTCATAAGTCTTCCCAAACTATTGTGCGACTAGCTGATAGTCCGTGTAGACGATTACCTTCATAGCTCCCAGTTGCAATGCCAATTTCATCCCTACTATTAGTGCCTCATACTCGGCCTCGTTATTTGTTACAGCAAAACTTAGCTTTATTGCCACGTCGAACTCAATACCGTCAGGATCTCTGAGGACTATCCCTGTTCCCTTCTGATTTGAGTTTGAGGATCCATCTACCTGAAGTAGCCATTTCCCTTTATCTTTCCCTCCTCCAAGCTATTCATTTCGACTAGGAAGTCTGCTAACACTTGGGCCTTTTATAGTTGTTTGCGAGTGGAACTCAATGTGAAATTCTCCAAATTCAAGTGCCCATTTAACTAATCACACTGAGGCATCAGGTTTTGTTAACACTTGTTTAAGGGGATGATCTATTAACACAATTATAGGATGGGACTGGAAGTAAGTTCTCAATTTTCTGGCAATAACTATTAGTACAATGCATATTTTTCAATCAATAAGTAATTTTTCTCTGCTCTTTAGAGCGTGCAACTCATGTAATAAACTAGTCATTGATCATGATTCAGGAGTTTTATCGAAACAGAGTTTACAGCATGTACAGTCACGTTCAAGTACAAGTATAATGAATCTACTTCTATAGGTTTTGCTAATAGGGAAGGGGAAGACAGATACTCTTTCAAATCATTAAAAGCTTATCACACTGGGGTCCTCTCAAAGTTTTTCACATTTCAAAAAATTTTAAAGAATGGTAAACGTTTGTCTGCAGCTTCCGAAATGAATCTGCAGAGGGATGCCATTCCGCCAGCTAGCTTCTGGATATCTTTCACAAATTTGGGGGTTGGCATCTAGAAAATTATTTTTATATTTTCTAGATTGGCGTCTATTCCTCTCTCTGTGACCATGTATCCTAGAAATTTTCCTCCTCTGACCCCGAAGTTGCACTTTGCTTGATTCAGTTTCATTCCATACTTTCTCATAATTGCAAAGGATTCGTCCAAATGCTTTAAGTGTCTTATTTGTTCCATGCTCTTGACCAACATGTCATCAACATAAGCCTCCATGGTTTTTTGATTTAATTCTTTGAACATCCGATTTACCAACCTTTGATCAGTTGCTCCAGTATTCTTTAGACCGAAGGGCATAACCTTGTAGTATATGCCATTCTCTGTAACGAATGACCTGGTCTTGTTTTGCAAAAAGTATCTGATGGTATTCCTAAAGAGCATCCCTCATGCTTAAGAGTGCATAGCCTGTAGTCGAATCCACTAGTTGGTCAATGCAAGGCAGTGGATAGGGATCCCTTGGGCAAGCTTTGTTAAGGTCTGTAAAATCGATACACATTCTCCATTTTCCCCAGGCTTGGGGACGATCACCACATTTGCCAACCATTCGGTGTATTAAACCTCCTGAATATATCTTGTTGCTAGCAATTTATTTACTTCATTTTTAATAATCAGGTTCCTTTCTAGCCTAAAATTTATTCTTTTGGGCTAAAATCAGGTTCCAAATTCAAACGATGTTCAATGACTTTTGGGCTGATATCTTGAAAGTCGGAAGCTGACCAAGCAAACATGTCTACATCCTTTCTCAAGAACTCAATTAGGAGCAATTCCATGTCGTAAGGAAGTTTGTTTCCTATCTGAGTTGTTCGCTCTTTGTCACCTGGGACTAGATCAATTATCTTGTGCTCAGCAGGTTCAATTCTTTCCACCTTTTTTTTCTTGGTTTCAAGTTCAATGTCAAGGTCCGAGACCTTCTTTTTCTGTTTGGCTCCAAAATTTTTTGGTGGGCTAGAGCTCCCTTTTGTTGCTATGATATAGCATTTTCGTGCTTGTTCTTGGTTCCCCTTCACCAGTCAATTTTCATTGCTCATCAGCAATTTAATCTTTAGGTGGTAAGTTGATACCACCACCTAAAACTGATCCAAGGAAGGTCTTTCCAATATAATATTATATGCAAAAGGTATGTCAACAACTAAATACCTGCCCGTCATGGTCTTTTAACATGGATCTATCCCGAGGGATGTTGGCAAGCTTACGATTTCGGCAGGGACTATGCTCCCTCCTCCGAACCCCATGAGCGGGGTATTAACAGGTTTTAAATCCGTCATTGGTAAGCCTATTCTATCTACCACATTTTTGAAAATGATATCAGTCGAACTGCCACTATCCTTTAATACCTTCTGCACAACAAAGTTGATCATAGTTATGGTGATAACCATAGGATCATTATGCGAGAAGAGTATGTCTGCAAGGTCTCGATTATCAAAGGTTATGCCATTGGCATCTATAGCAATTGATAACACTGAGGGCTTTGAACGCCCTTTTTGACTTTTTCATGATCTCGCATACCTTCTCCTATGGCTCGAGGAGTCTCCACAGGAGGGTCCTCCTGAAATTGTATAGATTACCCCGTTGCGGACTGGTTATCATCACTAAGGTCATCCTTTCTCCTTGAACTATCATGTCTATGTTCACGTCTTCGAGACTACTCCTCCTTTACAGAGGACTACGTTTTTCATGCTTTTTGCCCTCTTGTTTTGCTATGAACTCCTTAAGGTACCTTGCCTAATCAATCTCTCGATTTCGTCTTTCTACTGAAATTAGTCTTCAGTATCATGACACTTGTCTTTGTGAGATTTGCAGTATTGCTTGGAATTCTTTTTGCCTGGATTTGGCCTGGTTTTATGGGGCCATTGCAGTAATTTCCCCTCCAAGGAGATATCTTCAGGAAAACTTTATCACCTGCTTCATACTCCATCTCCCTTCGGTGTTTATCAATGCTTTTCTATCGATCTTGTGCTACCTTCAAACACTTCTTAACCACTTGTATGTTCTCCATTGTTTCCTGCACCAATTCGGGACCTTCCAGTTGTTTAATCCCTTTATATCCCAATAGATTGGACTGCGACACCTTGTTCCGTATAATGTTTCATATGGGACCATATCGATATTAGAGCGAAAACTGTTTTATATGCAAACTCCATTAAAGGTAGATGATCATCCTAGTTGCCCTTAAACTCCATTGTACAAGCTCTCATCATATCTTCTAGGGTTTGAGTCATTCTTTCTTACTGCCCATCTATTTGAGGATGAAATGCGCTGAAATGTATTTTTGTGCCTAAAGCCCTTTGTAAAGTTCCCCAAAAGCGTGAGGTTAGTTGAGGATCTCTATTTGACATAATAAATACAAGCACTCCATGTAATCTCACTATCTTGAAAATGTATAACCCAACTGACTTATCCAAAGAATCACTTATTTGTATCGGCAAGAAATGAGTGCTTTCGTCAGTCTATCTACAATTACCCAAATAGCCTCATGCTTCTTGAATGTACGTGGCAACCCCATGACAAAATTCATAGTGATTTTCTCCCACTTCCATTCTAGTATTGATAGAGGTCAAAGTTTACCTACTGGTGCCTGATGTTCTGCCTTTACTTACTGACATATCAAATTTAGCCACAAATTCAGCCACATCCTTCTTCATTGTCTGCCACCAGTAGTAAGGTCTTAAATTTTGATACATTTTTATAGTAGCAGGGTGCATCACATATGGTGCATTATGAGCTTCTCGCAAAATCTCTTCTCATAACCCACCTATGTCAGGCACACAGCTCGTTCCCCATTCACTATCACTCCATCAACTCTTATCGAGAAATTTTGTTTCTTACCCTGTTTTATCCTTTCCAGCATCCATAATAAGAAAGGATCTCGAGTCTGCGCTTCTTTGATTTGATCCACAAAGTTTGGCTTAAGTTGCAAGGCTGCCAACAAACCTGCTATCCGATCAACCTCTAGTGCCGCATTCATAGTTCACATCTCCAATAGCAATGTCTGATTGTGACTCCCCAAATTGGCTAATGTACTTGAATTGTTTCTACTCAAAGCATCTGCTACCCCATTTGCCTTCCCTGGATGGAAGTCAATAGTGCAATCATAATCCTTCAGCAGTTCTATCCATCTTCTTTGTCCCAAATTCAATTCCTTCTGCCTCAAGATATATTTAAGACTCTTATGGTCAATAAGGATCTGAAATTTTTCTCCGTACAAATAATGTCTCCAAATTTTTAGTACATGTACTATAACTGCTAACTCTAAGTCACGCGTGGGATAATTTAATTCATAGTTCCTCAACTGGTGTGATGCATAAGCAATTACCTTTCCATTTTACATTAACACACATTCCAAACTCTGTTTAGAAGCATCAGTATACATTATATATCCACCGCTACCAGACGGCAAAACCAAAATCGGAGTGTAGGTCAATCTCTTTTTCAACTCATCAAAACTTTGTTGGCACTATTCCGTCCACTGAAATTCTACCCCTTTCTCAGCAACTTGGTCAGAGGACCGACAATTATAGAGAAACCCTCAATAAATCTCCTGTAATATCCAGCCAACCCTAAGAAACTTCGGACTTCATTTGTATTTTTTGGTACTCTCCATTCCATAATAGCTTTCACTTTTGAAGGGTTAGGCATAACCCCATCATCAGATATCACATGCCCAAGGAAAACCACCTGATTTACCCAAAGTTCACATTTGCTAAATTTAGCATACAACTCCTTCTCTTTCAAAATTTGTAACATTATTCTTAGATGTTGCTCATGCTCCTCCCTATTCTTCTAGTACACCAAGATGTCATCTATAAAAACAATAACAAAGTGATCCAGATATTCCTAAAATGTACGATTCATGAATGCCATATACGCCTCTAGTGCATTTGTTAACCCAAATGGCATCACCAAAAACTTATAATAACCATAACGAGTACGGAAAGTTGTTTTTGATATGTCGTTCTCTGTAATCCTCAACTGTCAATACCCTGACCTTAAATTGATCTTTCAAAATATTGTAGCTCTCTTTAACTGGTCTAACAGGTCATCAATCCTCGGCAATGGATATTTATTCTCCATTGTTACCCAATTTAATTGGCGGTAATCGACGCATAACCTCATACTTCCATCTTTCTTCTTCACAAATAGCACTGGTGCTCCCCACGGTGATGTACTCGGCCTAATAAACCCTTTCCCCAATAATTCTTTCATTTGCTTTTTGAGCTTTTGTAATTCCACTAGGGCCATTCTGTACAGCGCAATAGAAATTAGGGCAACTCCTGGAAGAGTTTTGATGGCAAATTCCACTTTTCTATGCAGTGACAAACCTGGTAAGTCATTCGGGATACTTCAGAAAAGTCTCTCACTACCGGAATTTTCTCCAATATGGGATTAACCCTCTCGGTATCTACCATATGGGCTAGATACACCTCACAACCTTCTAACATCAATCGTCTTGCCTCTCTAGCTGATATTACACAAACTGGTACTAATTGACAATCCCCCGCAAATAGTACTTTCAGTTTGCTGGAATATTCGATCATCACTTCCTTTTTATAACAGTCAACTATTGCTTTATGTTGTGCTAACCAATCCATCCCCAAAATCACATCAAACTCCTTAAAATCCAGCATTACAAGGTCCACCGGTAAATTTGCATCTCCAATTCTCACTAAACTCCCTCTCCTAACACTGTTCACTACCACATCCCCTCCCACAGAAAAGTTAACCATCAAATTATATCCCAAAGGGCTATTCTCACCCGGTATTTTAGAAGTAAGTTCTAATAATATATATGAATGCATAGAGCCAGGATCAATTAATATATAAGCCTCAACGTCAAATAACAAAATCGTACCTGATACCACATCATTTGCTGTTGGAGATTCCTCCCTACTCATGTTATATATCTTTGCTTAGGTTTGCCCCTGAGTACCTTGTGCTCCAAGCCCCCTCATACTGCTACCAGTAGCGTGGTCACTATCTCTGTAGCTAGTACCTCTTCCTCTGCCACTGTCTCTCTCAGCTACCTTGCCACTACTTCTAACACTGCTTTGGCTCTGTGTCCCACTAGCGACACTTCCAACCACACATATAGTTTGACTGAGATAATTCCTAGCTATATATCCCCTACCTTCATAGTGATAATAGGTTCTGGCTATATCATTCCGTCTCCAACATAGTCCTAAATGTTCTATTCCACAGGTAGAACAACTCGGAGTGATAGTTTGTCCTCGTCCATAACTCTGTCCAGCTCCCCTACCCGATCCAATAGAAGGCATAGGAAATGAGTTGTGTTTGAACAAACATCTATTAAAGCTTGTGGATCCACCAAACCTCGATCCACTACTTCCTAAAAAATAGGACCTCGACGTGTAAAGTTCCCACTTCCCGCAGAAAATGAACGGTCGGTTCCCCTTTTAGTCAACCTACTCGATTCCCTATTATGTACATTGATTTTCTCTTATCTTCCCCCTTCTTCTTGTCTTCAATTACTGCTTCTTCCATCCAGACTGCTGATTCAACAAGAGTTTTAAAATTCGTAATTCTGACTACAAAGCCTTTTTTTTTTATCTCCGCTCGTAGCCCCTGCTCAAAACGGTAACAACCATCCTCCTGCGTCGCTATTGCTTCAAGTTCATACTTGGCTAGGCGGCAAAACGAAGTTCATATTCTGCCATCGCCTAATCATCCCCTTTGCACTAAATTTAGAAACTCCATCCTCCTCCTATCTCGGTAAATCTTGGGTCCATATTTATCATCAAACTCTTTCTGAAACTTAGCTCAAGTTATTTCTCTTAGCTCATATCTCCTCTTCACAGACCTCCATTAAATTAAGGGATTCCCCACAGAAAGAAAAAGCAATATACTTAAGTCGATTCTCTGGATTGCAATTCACTAAGTTCATCACATCTTCAACTTTTTCCCCACCATCTCTCATCAATCTCCGGGTCTAGGGTACCCTCAATTCTGTAGCTCCCGTTTTCCTGATTCTTTCATAATTATGGTCAATTATAGGAACTACTGGAGCTAGCGCTGGAGTAGGTGTGCGCGCCTGTGCAAGTAACGGTGCTCAATTTTTCTTTACAGGTTTTTTGGCACAGGTTTCTTACACATATTTTTGTGCTCAGTTATTCTTTACAGGTTTTTGCACTCAATTTTTTTCACAGATTTTTTGCAAGGTTTTTTCACTCTATCTTTTGGCACATATTTTTCTATTTTTAGAATTTCTGGACTTGTTTTTTATGTTCATTTTTTGGCAAATCTGTTACATCACAGTTATTATCTTCTTTCTTCCCTGTAGCACACCCTACTCACTACATTTAATTATCACTATTTCAACCCATAAAATGAATTCCATTTTATCAATATAATATATAAATATCATAAAAGATAATAGATATCACCAAAAGTTTATATTTACCTCACCAGATGTCCTCATATACATAACCTCATAACCTTAAAGGGAAATAGCGTAACAACCAACAATACAAAATTTTAAACGCAAACCCAAAAGACTAGAATATTTAACAATCAAACAACCAAAAATTTCATCCTTTTCTTAAGTAGAACTCATTCTATAAGTAATTTGTTTTCAACCCATAAAATGAATTCTATTTTATCAATATAATATGTAAATATCATAAAAGATAATAGATATCACCAAAAGTTTATATTTACCTCACCAGATGTCCTTATACATAACCTCATAACCTTAAAGGGAAATAGCGTAATAACCAACAACACAAAATTTTAAACGCAAACCCATCAAAAGACTAAAATATTTAACAATTAAACAACCAAAAATCCCGACTTCAGATGTCACGACTGATCCACCTATAAGAACAACGGTCCGGCTCAAAGTTTAATGTGGCTAGTCAGTGTGACCTATCTCCTGAAAGTATGTGGCAAGGAATGAACTGTCTACTCAGTAACTATAGCTAACCAGTCTATATATGTGCACATAGGCCGCAAGTCACATACAATGCAATCATATCAACTAACAAATATTTGTTATATGGCAAAACAGATGTAAGGAGTAAAGCATACCCACGACATAATATTTGACGTTATCATTTATTACGTAAGGGTCCTACTTACTCTAATTGGAGTACATTAGTCAACGTCATATCGTATACAACACAAGATACCCATTGTATGTGATATCCCCACACTCTCTATCCCAATGTGTAGCAATATCAGCACAAGACATCACAACAAGCATAGCATCCCCACACCACCCCAGTGTGTAGCTAACAGCACATGATATTCCCACTACTCGGAATGCCCCGGTACCCTACGTGCCATGGTACCCAACTTAATTCATTTATTTTTCATATTACGTCAATCACATTATCGTAAACCATTGACTATGTTCCCAACTAAGTAAGCACAATCTTTAAGTTCGATTCACAATAGCACTACCACTAACTTCATCATTCTTTTCTCTATAATAATTACTTTCTCAATAATAACTTCTCAATTCAATTTCATGCAACAATCAGTTATACGATCATATAATCATACCTCTCACGTCCATACATTACAATTACATATAACATATGGTAACAATTTCATGGATATTAAGATAATCCAACAAATAGTCCACGGCTAAATATATAAACAACTAATATACAAATCCATGTATATAAATATAAATCCAAGTTCACATCAAATCTAACAAACCAACCAATATACAAAATTGTGTAAAGTTGCTTGCAAATATGATGAAGAGACCGGGTGCAATTGGATGCTAATAGGAATATTCAAATCAAACATGGCTTTACTTAAAATTACCAAGTATGTCGGACCACATACATGCCTAATGAATCAGATTTCTGTTGACTATGGTAACATAGGAAAGAGTATGATTGCAACACATTTGCTTGGTATGGTTCATCAAGACCCATCGTATGATATAAAATATGTCCAGCAGATTGTGAAAGATCGATTTGGTTTTGAAATCTCATATCATAAGGCATGGCAGGCTTTGAAAGAAGCTAGGGAACAAGTTTATGGTACTTGGGAGAGTTATCAAAGGGTTCCCAAATATATGGCGGCATTGCAGACCGGGACATTACATGTTGAATTTCATTTTTTG
Organism: Sesamum indicum; assembly: GCF_026168435.1. Lineage (NCBI taxonomy): Eukaryota > Viridiplantae > Streptophyta > Magnoliopsida > Lamiales > Pedaliaceae > Sesamum > Sesamum indicum. The sequence continues at coordinate 14,109,428 of NC_142662.1, read as the reverse complement.
GGCTTTCAAACCATGCATTGAGGGATTTCGCTATTGTCGAGAGTTATAAGTGTAGACATAACCCATTTGTACATGAAATACAAGCACAAACTACCGGCAGCAGTAACTTTAAATACAAATCAACAGGTATTGTCGTTAGCCTTCGCGCTCGTGGATGAAGAATCACTTGCATCACAGTGTTGGTTCTTGAAAATCCTTTCCAAATATCTGCTGCCGGTTGAGGATGACAGAGTTTGTCTAATTTCAGACTGGCAAAGTGGTTAGATCAATGTTATCAATCATGTACCGTCATTCAAATTTCCTCGCGGGGTTCATCGATTTTGTTTACTTCATGTGTATTCGAATTTTTAACAATAAATTTAAGAACATCCAGTTGAAGGATTTGTGTTAGAGAGGTGGGGCAGAAGTCAATTCTCGTAAATTTGATAGAATAATGGAAGAAATCAAAGCTTCGAACGAGGAAGCATATAATTGGCTAGGGAGAATTGACAAGACCTAATGGACGTTGTCGCATGATGGTGATTGGAGAACTAGTATTCTAACTACAAACAGGTTAGAGTCTATAAATGGAGTGTTAAAAGGTGCCAGAAGCTTACCAATAATGGCTATTGTGCAGATAACGTTATCCTGCTCGGTGCAGTATTTCTTGCAGCGCTCAACACGTTGTAACCGTATCATAAATGCAAATCAACAATGGGTTGATTTAGATTTTAGATTATTCGAGGCTGAGGCAGTACATCATATTGTTCAGAAGTTCGACTATAACCAACAATCTGCCTTGATGCTAACACTGAGCTTGACCGGGCAGGGCTCTCGTACTTATGTAGTAAAATTGAAGCAACACATGTGTTCTTGTGGAAAGTGGGGGTACACATGAAATTCCATGTTCACATGCCATTCAGGTATGTCGGCATTTTGGGATTAATGCATCAAATTTTATTTCTCAATATTACAGTATTCGTGCATATAAGAAGACATATCAAGGGAGGTTTGAGCCTGTATATGGTGAAGAATATTGGGATCCCGTTGATTTTGAATTTGTACACAATCCCACACTACGAGCTCGTGAAGGTCCGGGTAGACAAATTTTCACTCGAATACTGAACGAAATGGATAGACCACAAGTACGTGCTCGCCAACAACTAGTGAAGCTCGGGAATAATTTGAAAAATTTGTTTATGTAATAGTGTTTATCAATAAAATAATATTATGTATTACAAACCATGTGCATGAAACGTTTTTACAACAGTATGCAATATTTGTATTACACAACCCTAGTAATGCCCCCCAGTGCCACACGTGGACGTCTTTTGTTTCATCGAGGCGGATTATCCTCTCTTTAGTCACTAGGCACGTTCAACTTGGTGCCTTCGAATGGCACTGGTGATGTCCTAAACTGTTACATCCGGGTTAACATTATGTGTATATTTGTCTCCGACAAATGGAGCATCGGGAGTGTAAAAAGCAGATGGACCTGCTTCCAGGTAAATACTTGATGGACCAGCCTCTATGTAAATATTAGATGGCCCAGCCTCTGCGTAAACACTTGATCGACCAGCCTCTGTGAATGCGCTGACACGAGCTGTGTCAGCCTGTCCAACCCGAACACTCGGATACCATGCACTGGAAAAGTTCATAAGTTCACGTTCAATCATACGGGCTCGCATCCGAGTTTCTCTCAATGACTGCTGATCATCTCCGAAATTATCATAGTCTATCACTAGCTGCTCTATTCTATTATACTGGTAAAAATATTGTATTCGATTAAACATAGCGCTTTTTTAAAATAATTGAACAATAAAAAATACAAAGTGCTTACCACATATTCCCAATCGCGGGTGTCAGTTGGTCAATATCCTGGCGTGTTCGTTGGCACTATATTATGTGAAATTTGGACCCGAGTGATTTGGCGATACCAATTCATATAGTCAGGAACGATATCACGACCTCCTATAATAACGGGTCCCGCCACCACCAATGATCACACATCGTTGTGCAATATAGTCCAAGTGAAATGCTTCCTAGCTTAAGTCTTGAAGTCCTTGCCTGTCTATTATGTGCAGACGGCATTCACTTACCAATGGGTTTGGGGGATGTCCTGCACATAGCCAAATTGACGATAACCTGCTCCGGTTGATGCATCTCCACCAGCGAATAATGAATCAATGGGCAACGTATATTTTATGGTGTGCAAGTTGCATAAAGCGGAAATGAACCCACATCGAGTGCATCACCATCATACCGAAGTCCAAATAAACTACAGTATCACACAACGCAATCAATATTTTTTCAGAAAATCCCATAAAAATACACTATACATAAAAAAACAATCATAGCGGTGTACCTTATTTGATTGCACGACCACCTAGAAGCAAAATTTAGATAAATAATTGAAATCAAAATTCTTGATAACTATATAAATAAATAAAAATGTTCATACCGTGCAGCATATGGAGGGATGGGTAGGATGTTTTCAGGGTCCATTCTTGATGCCACTAGATCTACAGCATCATTCGATGGAATTGGTGCAGGTGTTATGATGCGGGACCATGCCCATATTTGTAATAACTCCATGGCATCGCCAATATTAGTTTTCCCTTACCGTGATGTCGTACACAGCTCCCGATATAGATATGTCAACACTGTTGAGCCCTAATTTGAGATATATTCCTCATGTATATTCTCCATGTGTCGTAGATACAATAGCGACACGGTGTTCCCTGTAGCATTAGGACACAATACCCTACCAATGACGCACATGGCACATATACGTGCCTCCTGTAATACAGTCTCAAACGGGCTATCATCATCACATGTATTTTCAAGAAAATATTCATGTACACTGTCAGTTTTATTCTAGACCATCTAAAAGTATTTTCATTTGGCATAAAACCCAACCATTGCTGGCAATAAATTTGTCACTATTGAGTACTATACCTTGTATATACTCCGATAATAAGATTACCTTCCACTGGGAATGCCCAGATGATAGCGATGTCCTGTAGTGATACAGTTGCCTCACTAACCGAGAAATAAAAAGTATGCGTCACGGGATGCCATGTCTCAACTAGTATGCAGTTATCAGGTGTGTGTCAATCTCAATATGACCACACTGTAAAACACCCAAAAACTATATATTCTAGAGCACTTACAAAACACGAATGTGACGTGGGACTAGTTGAAAGACGTGGAAAAAAGATATATCACCACGTCGTACGTATAAAGTTGTATCCGGAGCTCCAGACACATCTTCAAACCAATGATTTATTGCCCGTACAACATACTTGTATCAATAGGACCAAAGTTCACCATAATCACTCCAAAAATAAAAATTTTGGAAAGCTCCATTTTTTCTTCTTCTCTACAAAATCTCACTGCTCAAAATTCTGCTTCTTCTACAAAATCTGATTGCTCAAATTTTTTCTTCTTCTCTACAAAATCACTCAAATCTCACTTTTTCTTCTCTATAAAATCACTCAACTCTTTGTTGCAATGTGAGAGTTGAGTGAATTACAGCTCACCTAAATAAGGTGTTTGACTCTTAGGCATTGGCTTGGAGGTAAGCTTCAATGGCCTTGAACTACATTGCCTTCTCCTTTCCTTCCTTGATCTCTCTCCATTAATCTGAACATTGCCCTCGGTGTGGTAAATGCTCTTGTTCTTGCAGATGCATCCCTCAATAATGGTGTAGCCGTGGGTCAAATTCTCCGTTCCAAGAGCATCAATATGATGCTACGCTCTTATTCTGGTTGCCCTCCCAAAATGGATAATCGATCTTGACGGCTTTAGCACCACCATCTCCTTCCAAGATTTCGACACTTTTGATAGCCTGAGGCATGATTTTAGGAATAAGGGTATTTGCATCGAGAATAATGGACTTAAACAGGATTGACGAAGGAATCTTAATATCGTAAGTGATGGCACCCATGGCAGTGATTTTGAAGCTTGAAATGATAAGAAGGAAGGTAATTTGTTAATTGCGTTGGCTGAGTTATAGGAAATGCAAGAAGTAGAGCTGCAAGTTATACTACATAATACAAGATTCTTGTGTGGATTTATATCCTACTTTTCATGTAATATGTCTAGATTTTCGATGACTCTAGCCCAATATAGTTGAATAAAAGTCGATTATTATGAACTGATCTAACAATGCAAATGGATGCTTTTCGGTTTGCAAAGATGGCTTGCAGCATAAACTGTGATTAGCACCTCATTGTGGACTAAGTCGTGTTCTCATCTTGGGCGTTAGTTGCAGAGAGTGCTTTCATTAATTATCAGGGTGAATAAAAATTTACCCCTATTATATTGAAAATGAGCAAATTATTCTCCTATAAAAAGAATATAAAAATTTACTTCCCTATACTTTTTAAAATGAAGTAATTTACCTCTCTGGACAATAAATATGTGGAAAAAGCTTTCTAGACTTGTTGAAATATGCCCATGACCCTGGTAGGCCCAAGACCATTAGGTTCTTCTCTCATTGTCACTTGGATGGCTCAGGCCCACTCTTGTCAACAGCCCACTTTGACTGGCTCAGCCCACTCTTGTCAGCCCATTGCCCCAACCCCTTTTGACCCGACTGAAAATGTACTTAATCCCTAAAATCCTAACTCTATTCTCATCTTTTGCCTTCTTGTTTTATCTTCCTCCCTTCTCTTTGATTTATCTCCTTCTTCATTTTGTCTTTGATTCTTATGGCCTTGAAAATAATTTCACCACCTCTTTTCACCATCCTCTTCAATACAGAACCACTATAAATCCCTGTGGGGTTTCTTGTTGTTAAGAAGACTAATAATTGCCATCTCTTCCTTTCTCCTTCTTCTGCTCCGATTAAAAGTTTTTTGTGAACCCTAAGTGTGTGAGAAAATCTTTATGATTTTACAAGAGGGTCTGTGTAGCCGGTTTCACGATTGGGTTTGAGTAACCGTGAGTTTGACGGCCGGTCTTAATGACCGTGGGCTGTCCTCATTAGATCTGGCTCTCTGAGCTTTATTTGTTCTTTCTTACTGTTTATTTAACACTGTTATTGTTAGATATGTACTTTATTCTTTATATTGGTTTAGATCTGTTTGTACTATTGGTCTGCAATTATTTAAGGTAATACATTGGATTTTATACGAAATGTATCCATGTCCTTCTTATCTTTATTTTATATGAATTGTATCATGTCTGGCTTATTTTTTCTTGTTTATCGTCGGTCTACAAGTGTAAAAACAGTCAGCAATACTGGTGGCCCCTCATGCACTCAGGATTCAGTTCAAGGTACTCAACAATCTTCAAAGGTGAATATTATTTATTTTATTTAAGTATAGTTAATAGTTTAGCATTTCTGATACTGCGCTCATGTAGCCAAGCCTCATGCACATAATGCCATGTCAGTAAGTACCAATATCAAATTGGTGCTTCGAATCTTTTTGTGTGTATGCATCTTCGATTTTTCTTTGTCAATTAGGATTTTGTTATTCTGTAAGAATCTAATCTGGCCTTTTTTCAAATATAGCTATATAGCTCTACTGTAAATTTGATAATAGAATCAATGTGTATTGATCTTCTATTTATTCGATGACAGGCATACATTGACTTTGAGATATCTGAGGCTGAATATGAAAGAACTAGAGGACTTTATGAGAGGCTTTTGAACCGCACAAAACATTTGAAGGTGTGGATTAGTTATGCCAAGTTTGAGGCATCTGCTATAGATGAGGGCTTGCAGGAGTCAAACTCGCGAGAAAGTGATTATGAGCAAAAGAGAAAATGCCTTCAGCGAGCTAGAGGTAAGAAATGAAATGCTGCACTTGTTATTTCGTTATTGTAGTCCTTATACCAGTTGTTCTCATTCTTTGTTTACTTCATGGTAGTGAACTAGACCTCACAAATTTTATGTGCTCATGAGCTGTGTTTGAAAGAGCCCTTAGCTACTTCAGAACTTCTGCCCCTGAATCGAAAGAGGAAATGGCAATGCTTTTGGAAGAATGGTTGAACATGGAAAGCAGCTTTGGCGAAGTTGGTGATGTTGATTTGGTCCGTGCTAAGCTGCCAAAGAAACTCAAAAAGAGAAGGCAAATAAAAACTGAGGATGGTCCAACCGGGTATGCATTTGACCTTCATCCCCCCCTCCCCCCGCCAACTTGTTTCAGCCAATATTCTTTTGGCTTTTATCCCTTGTAATTAATAAAAAAAAAATTTGTTCTTATGAACCAAGGCAAATAAAGTTAATGGCCCATGGTTTTCTTTCTTTTTTCTTTTGTTTTTAGGTGTTGTGTTTGTTCTGTGGACTTATACTTAGGCATAGATTCTATACTTGAAGAAATCTCTCTTGGTTGATTTGTGGTGATCCCTCCGCAACTTTTGAATTTGAACTTATTTTGCCATTAGTTGTCAGAGTTCTGCGAAATAGAGTTACTTTCATGAGTTTGCCTGAAGATACACGTTGTGTCTATTTTTCTCCTATTACAGTATATGAGCTATATACATTAGAACTGGGATTGTATATCTATTGAAGCTTATTGAAACTAAACTATTGGCGGCGGCGACCAATTCTGATATTGTAATAACCTGCAGGTATGAGGAGTACATCGACCATCTTTCCCTTGAAGAAACGCGAACAACAAATCTTAAGATTTTGGAAGCAGCATATAAGTGGAAGAAGCAGAAGATTGCTTCTGATGATGATTAGTTGGTTAACATGAGTCGGCGTTGATCGGACTTTGTTGATATTGTTTGGTGATAATGTCATTCTTTCCTTTTTTGAGTTTCACATCCTGTACCCTTCTGGTCTTGTATGTATGTGTCTGTTGCCTTTTGTTATACAAGTTTCTCAAACTGCAAGAGAGCAATTTGGTTGTATTTGAATCACCACACTCAACTTTTCTTTTGTTTTCATTCTTTTCTTTTTTTTCCCAGCAATAGAATTAGCATAATAGAGGTATGGACTCTATAAGTTTTACTTTTACAGTGTACTTTAAGCAGCTTGTAGTGTTTTGTTTGCTTTTTTAGCGCAATCTATTGCATTTGATGGATTCACTTTTACGCTGCTTGTGAGGATGTGACAGGAGTATTGTTATTCATGTGGATTATTTATTGCCATTGTTTCTTTCTTGGTCAAGGGGCTTTAAGGGTTAATGGGTTTTTTTCTAGGTTGGTCATAGCAAATCTGCCAGTGGAACAACCCAATAGTTCGATGTCTGCGACTGTAGAGCAGCAAAGGTTATTCCCTTTTCTTAATTTCTGGAGATGTGTAAGCCGTTAGATGTGTATATGATGGTATCATAGATGAATTGTCAAGGGATTTTTTTTCTTTTCATTATGTTACGCTATAAATTCTTTGTTGGTTTTTGAGTTAATTCATTATTATGTTGCAAAGAATTTTTTATTGGTTTATGGATTATATCCAATGCTGAGCTTAAGAGGCCAAACCCTGTATATAGGAACTAGTATGTATGATTTGGATTGATATGCGATATTCATCCAAATTTAATGTTGGAACTTTGCATTTCTTTCAACTTCTGCATGGGATGATCATATGTGTGCATGTTATCATTTGCTATCGATTGTTGACTGCTGACAACTTGAATTGCCTCAAGTCTTAGTATTTAGGGCTAGTTTATTCATATGTTGTCTCAATTATAAATTACTTTTGTTACCTTAGATTATTCCCACTTTTTAATTGCCTTTTTAATGAATTCTAAAAAACTCGCCTATGACTTTTTTCAGTACATGTAAGTTGCTCATTTCTATTTGTTGCTCTACAAAATCCCCTACGTACTTTGAAATTTGGCGTCATTTTACTTTTTAAAGTATAGAGTCCAAACTTGTTATTATCATTCTTTTAATGTTTTTTTTGGGGTAAAAAATTATAATCCATGGATATAAACATGATACGATACGGACATAGTGACACGTAAAATTTTAAAAAATTAGGACACGACACAGTACTGACACGGTATATATGAATATATTTTTTATTATATGTATTTTTAATTTATCGTAAAATTAAAATATGTAATATGAAAAATACGAAGATAAAACATAACATAAGTATGTTTTACATCTAAGTTCTTAAATAAATGTGATTTAAAAAATATACATAGTTGTTTTGCATTAAAAAGTATGTAATGAAAAACTTTTAATAATCCAAATTAATTAAATCATTATGATCATTTCTTGAATTTTTATTAATTTTATTAAAAAAGATTTAATTTTGAGATGCGTTGAATTATTTCTTTCCTTTTTTATGAAGCTTATGACTCTTTTTTATTTGAAGTAGGATTAAAAACCAAAAAACATGTAGCTTTTATTAAAATGTAAATTTTTTTTTATAGAAATCAATTTTGGTGTTATCGTAGAAACAATCACACCACCAAAAAAGAGATTTAATCTATTTAACCACATAATCAAAACAAACGAGCATTTAATATCAATGTATTTAAAATCGCACTGAAGATTGGACTGAATAATTTAATGGGTTAATTGTATAACTAGTTAGATCCGATTAGAAAAATTAATTGACCCAAACTATATTCTATATATATAACAAGTTAATACATTTTATATATAATTAATTAACTTTGTTAAAAGAAATAATAATTAAAAATTAAAAACCAACTACTAAATTAATAACAAAGATGTGTTGATTCACACGTTTCGAACAAATCCATTTCACATTTCATATTTATATTGAGAGAGAGAGAGAGAGAGCTATTTACAAAGAAAAATAATAATTGAAGAAAATACAAAAATATTTTTACAAATTTATCGGTAAAAACCCCCCAATCACCGGTAAATCGAACAAAAGAAAAAATCCGCACCTCCTGAAAAACAAATCCACCGGTAAAAACCCTGAAAAAATCACCTCCTAATCCCACCATTTTACCGTCTCCTCGCCCCTCCATCCACCCATTCTCAGCCTTTCACTTTCATTTTCGCTCTCAAACCACCACTAGAGAGAGGATAGATAAGCAGAGAGGGTCTTGGAATTTGGGCTTTTTTCTCCGAGTGATTAACGCTTTGGAGGGGGTTTTGCAATTTGGGGTTTTTTCTCTGAGTGATTAACGCTTTGGATGGGGTTTTGCAACTTTCTGTGAGATGCAGCGGCAGAGGTAGCAGGTGGCGGACACAACACAAAGAAATCCAAGAAAGAAAAATCCCACTGGTAAACCAAATTCTTGTCTAAATAGTGCTTATTTCGTGATTCTGTGTTAAAGATGCATATATGGGTTTCTTGTACACAACAATTCAAGCACCTTTTGTATGGTGATTTAATTCTTGACTTCTTATAGTTAAAGACGTATTTATCTTGATTACACAAAGGAAGAAATGGTACAACTCTTAGAGGTCTAAAGGTTATTTCTGTTCTTGTCTAAGATTCTTGAAACATTCTCTCTAATTTTCTGTAAATTGAAAGAGGTAAGAGTTTAGTAAACTTTATTTTCAATGAGTTCTTTTCCTTTCTTAGGTTGATGGTGTTCCTCATATGTTTGGCCATTTTGTCAATGTTATGCACATATCTTTATGTGGTTACTTTATGACACATGTGATTAGTTGTTGCACTAATTAAGTTTCGTTAATGGCAAATGTCTGGTCCATCTTAATCGAATGCCTAAGTATTGTACATGCAGTTGTGAAAATAAATAAATCACATATCAGCTTGGCCAAACATCCTCTATTTAGTGCCTCATCTTCTCAGTAGGACATGAAGAATACATTTAGTGCATTGATTATAATAAGATTAATTAGCCGTTTAACTTTTCTCATGCAATGCTCCCATTATGGTTGTAAGCCTGGATATACTTGTTATCATAAAAGAAATATGGTTAAACTGAAATAGACCATCTTCTGGAATTTGTTGACTTGCAGTCTTTTTCCTGTAATAAATCTGTACCTGAAATTTTCTATGCGGTGCGTCAGATTATCCATGATTGTTTTTAGAAATCAAGTATTGGGATGAATAGAGTAAAAATAATTGCATGCAAATAGTCATAGTTTTTTAATGAGCACCCTTTGTATGCTTTCCATAGCTTACTGTTTCTCTAAGTTACTCTTTTTTTCTTGATTATTGCCATCATGACTTACCTTCTCGTGAAGTGATCTTAACTATGCTTTCTTGACTTACTTTGAACTTTTACAGCTTGTATTTGAAGACGATTGCTTATAACAAATTTTCATTTGCAAAGATTTGGCCGATGGCTGTCCAGTTTAAATACGGCAGTTAAATATTGACCGGCAAGGCGAATTTTGGAGTCGGCAATTGGCATGGCTCCAAAAGATATGGTGTGACATAAGAAGATGTATAGCAACTTTATTCCTCATTTGATATTTTTCTGTTGGTTTTTTCTTGAACTGTGTTCTAAATTTATTATATTACAAACAGATATTTAAGAAGTACGTCGAGATAGAGCTGCAACTTGGTAATATAGAACGATGCAGGAAGCTGTATGAAAAATACTTGGAGTTCTCCCCAGAGAACTGCTACGCATGGAGCAAGTTTGCTATGTGGGAGAGATCCTTTGCGGAAATTGAACGAGCCAGAGCTCTTTTTGAGCTTGCAATTGATCAACCTGCGCTAAACAAAAGGTATTTGATGATTGTGTCGCCCAAACTTGGAGGGTGTTTTCTGCTCTCTCACTCACACTATGTTGACACTTCGGTTCGATGCTAGCTTTCATCAAAATGGATCAGTTGGTGGCAATAATTTATTTTACCGGTTCATTATATATGGGTTTATTCTATGTAACTCAAGCACTTACTTCAAACTTTGTCCCGATATATATTAGAAAAAAACATGGTTCTATTTTCTCTCTGCATCTACTGTGCTCATATAGCCAAGCCTCCTGCATATAATGCCATGTCACTAATTACCAACATTGAACTGGTCCTTCGAATCTTTTTGTGTGTATGCATCTTTGAGTTTTTTCTTTGTCAATTAGGATTTTGTTATTTTGTAAGTATTGAATCTGGCCTCTTTTTAAATTTAGCTATATAGCTCTACAGCCTCTATTGTAGATTTAATGAATCAAATCAATGTGTATTGATTTTCTATTTATTCGGTGATAGGCATATATTGACTTTGAAACATCTAATGCTGAATATGAAAGACGAGAGGCTTTTGAATCGCACAAAACATTTGAAGGTGTGGATTAGTTATGCCAAGTTCAAGGCATCTGCTATGGATGAGGGCTTGCAGGAGTCAGACTTGCGGGGAAGTGATTATGAACAAAAGATAAAATGCCTTCAGCGACAGATGTAAGAATGAAATCCTGTAGATTTGTTATTTTCGTTATTGTAATCCTTGTGCCAGTTGTTCTCATTCTTAGTTTACTTCATGGTAGTGAACTAGGCGGTATATACCTGCTTTTCCTTGAAAGCCAATTGTTGATGTGCTATTGCTCTTCTGAGTAGAAAGTCCCAACTACAGTGAGCAGGTTTGGCTGCTCTATTAATTCAACTAGACTCCTGTAAAAAGGAAAAAAACACAAAACTCCTATTAGGAGATTTGATCTATATGAAGCGCATACCAGAGGGGTCATATTAATAGAGTTCAAAAAAGATGTCAAGATATTGATTCACTGTTCCACATTATTAAAAATACAACAGTTCATGTACTTTAATACTAGGAATTGGGCAATGTTTCTCTGTTACTGGACAAATCGAATTCTTATCTGGAACTCATTGTTTTGTAGATGGAGCCAAAACTTATTTGCTGCCCTTCTTTAGCCAGCATTAGAATGCTTATTCATGTTCATTTTCTTTTGAATCACATTGATATTCTTCTGGCAGCTGTTATATTATTATTGCTGTTTGTCGTAAAATATGGGTTTTGCCAGTACCCTGTAAGCTCTCGTACTTCATTTCAATCTTGGAGATATGGTCTTTATTTGGTCCTTCAGCATGTTGCCTTCATCTTGTGATGACTGCTTGCTAAAGAATATTTTGTATTTCATATCCAGAAAACCTAGCCTTATGTTGTTGTTAGCTTTTATCTTCAAGAATGGGAGGAATAGTAACTTAAGTGCGTACAATCCATGTGAATTATATGGGATGAATGTTGCCAGTTATCAGATCCGCAGTAGAGAAATGCAGTTCCTGCAATGCAGAAATGCTGCTGATGGTTTTTCCATCCTAGAATTTTAGCAGGCAAAGATATGCTCAGCAGCATGAATTGAGAGATTTGATGCACTGACTAGGATTCCGAAAATGCAGAAATAAATACTTTTGCATTAGTATGGGAGAAGTTTATACTGTAAATTTCACAGCATGTCTATACAACAATCATTTATTATACCTTCCGTAGGTAGTCATACTACAACACAACTTTTGAAATGACTAATCAGCTTGTGAAATGGGTAGGTGTACATTTCTGTATGATAATTCAACATATATAAATTTCCAATTTTGTTCGACTCCAACAAAGTAACCCGTCCCATTATTGCAGAGTGCTGTTCTAGGAGCAAAGGATTTGCTTAAGCGATCACATGGCATCGATTATTTGCACAGTTGAAGCAAGAAAGGCAGGATAGAGCAAGGCTTCAAGGCAAAAGTTATGCTGAGGTGATCCCGTTACTTATATGCAGTATGTGTTGTAGTTTTAGTTTGTGATCTTCTAGAAGGTAAGTTTCGCAGTTCTCATATGTACAAAAATTTTCTATGCTTAAATTCATCTATTCTTTTAGTTTCTTTAGCTCATCATTTCTAATTAATACATGCTGATAATAGAATAAGATTAGAAAGAGGTGCAAAGCTGTACAAAAATAGTTACTTGTTTCAGAAAAATAAATGAAGATATGAGTGACTTGTGCTCTGTACAGGTTATGAGATATTACTCCTATTGCATTAGATTGACTTGAATGACAATCTTTCTTGTAATAAATTAACAAGAAATTAGAGCCTATTATTCATTGTGACAATAGAATTAGATCAGTCAGGGAATTGCTCTGTTGGAATGTGGATATGTGGGGATTCAAAATTTCTATTTAGGGGTTGACATTTTTATTGAACACCGATCTTGTGAAGGATGTGTCTTGAGAAAAATATGCGAATTATCTTGTGGTAGCACTTGAATTTTCTGAATGTTGTCTTGTTATATCCTTTAGATTAATAGGATATTTTGGTATAAGTCGTGATAAGTAGGAGAAACAAGCACTAGTGGCATATAAAAAAAAATAAGTTGTGTGAAGTGTGTTCCATTGACTGCATCAAATAAACAGTGTTCAAGAATCAACACAAAAGCCCTTTGTGTGAGCTTTTGTACCTAAGCACTTCCATTTAAATAGTGCTGCTGCATCTCTTTTGATTGAGGGCATCAAACATAGTGTGTCCATTCTAGAACTTGCTTGTGTAATACATTTTGAGTCCACATTCTTGTAAGATTGGTGTATGAAAGTGATAAGGGCACTTAGGAAAACCCCATTAACCTGAAAACAGCCTACCTTGACTTCACGCTTAGAAAAACTCATTTGAGCCTTGGCTTTTCTTTTCTTGGTTAAACCACATGATAAGCCAAATTATCCCCTTCTTTGTTATTTCCTCAAGTGACTTTTGAACCCATTCAAGGGATGTTGTTGGCTTGGTTGCTTGTAAATTGACATGAAAATGAGTGAATGAAATGATTCAAGTAGTATACAAGGGTCGCGTTCCTAGCCCCAAGGAAAAGAAAGAAAGAAATGATCAAACAAAAAAGAAAAGAAAAGAAAAGAAAGAAGAAGAAAAAAGAAAAGAAAAAAAAGAAGAAAAAAGAAAAGAAAAGAAAGAGGAAAAGATTCAGAAAAAGAAAGAAAAGAGAAACATGAAAGAAAGAAATGGAAAGGAGGAAGAAAGAAGGAAGGAAAAGAAGGGAAAAAAAAAGAAAGAGGAAAAGGTTCTGAAAAAGGAAGAGAAACAGAAACAGAAAATAAAAAGTTTGAGTAGTTTGATTGTTCATATCACTTGAATCGATTTGAAGGGAAATGAGCTTGGAAGGATGAGCAACTAGGTCGGCTTCACTCCTTTGAATTAATAAGCCACATTCGACCTTTGTTTTTCCACACCTTGTCCTAAACTCCATTACAACCCATGGAAAGACCCTTTGATTCATGCATTAATTCGAATTGCGTTGGTGGAGGAGATTTGATTCACAAGCAGGCCTATGGTAATGACATGCTATGTATTGATTTGAGTGGAACCCAAATTCTCAAACACTTTTGAGTGATTAGAGTGATACCCTTGTGAGAGTGTTGAGACTTGTTTCATTTGATTTTGATAAAGTCAATGGGATACTTGTGTGTTGAATGTTGTGCTACAAGTGCTTGTTCTCAATATTGCTATCTCTTCTTAAACTATTAAGTCATGTTAGTCTAGGGGATATACTTGACTGACATGAAAGGAAATTTGAGGCTTGCTACTTGGATAATTCGTGAATTTTGATTGAGACATGCTTGAGGGTAAGCATGGTTTCAGTGTGGGAAATCTGATAAAATATATTTCAACGCTCCTATGGGTGCTTATTTCGAGTAATTGGAGGGAATTTTATTGTGTATGTCAAGTGTTGTTCAGTAACCCAATTTCCTAGAAGATGGAAGTGTAAGGTAGGTGATAATGTCTTACACATAACAATTTGAAGTTATAAGAGCCAGATTAAATTTTTGTGTTATTGGGCTAGGTGGATTTTTATCTAAAGTTCAAAGCTAGCTTGTCTCATAATTAATATTGTGTTGTCATTTTCAGCCCCTGTATTTATGTTCCTTATAATTAGTTCACTAATGGGATCAAGAGAAGCATTTACGTAAATACTACTTTCCTATTCCTTTTGCCAATCTAGGAGTCCATTTTTTTTTCACCCTACTGAGGTGGAGTTAATCTTAATTGGTTAAACCGCTGCACAAAGAGAATTGCATGAAATTACAACAAAACGTAGAAACCGTTATTGTCCTCTTGGATGATATGTTTAAATTGATTGTACTATTTCTGATAGTGTATATGCTAAAATGTTTCAATATACAACCTCGAGAGTTCCTGGCCTCTGCCATTTTGGGCGGTCTGAGTTGGTTTCTTCAAAAACAGGCTTCTAGAATTCATAATTGGAATAGCATGTGGTGACGTTTCTGAGAACTTCGCAGTCTTTTTTCCCAAGCATAAAGACAAAAGGTAAATTGTCTTTTTTCCTTCATGTTTATAAAAATAATTTCTCTTTTCTATCTTTTTACATTATGATTTTCCATTATTTCGTTCTATTAGATGCATTATTAATTAAATTACGTGTAAAGTTAGCAATCTTATTTTGTAGATTGAATCTGCTCGTGTGGTAGACACTGTACTCTTCCGTGCTTGGACTCAGGTCGAAGTTTGTCACTTTTACCATCCTCTGACAACAACATTGCAACCACTCGATAGGACTTGGCAGGGAATGAAAACACTTGCTGAACTAAGGATGAAAAAAACTTCCAAACAAGGATTCACTTTACACGGTGAGAACATAACTCCTTTCTATCCTACTCCAACCTTAAGAAAGAAATAAAAATGGATCAATACACAAATTGAGTTGTACTTCTACTACAGGTAGATTGTATTTTTAATTGGTGATTTTAAAAATTTATTCTTCAATATGTTTTGTTATTTATTAATGTTTTAGCTTTAGTATTTTACATTTATGCTCCATTTACAACTTTATAATTAAATGTTATCATATGTAGACTAATAAGATAATTTTTTTTCTTAAATGCTATTTAGTATTATTCACCTCATTAATAAGTTTTAATTGACTTAAAAAATTAGAACTACTAATAGTCGTCTTTTCAGTTAAAAGCTACTAAAATTATATTTAGGTGGTAGTAGTACTATGATTTTATAACTAATTCTCATTTATTAATAAAAATAGTCCTTAAGGGTATAAATATCTTCTCACACTTTTATCTATGTAGTGTAAAGGAATTTATGATTATTAGATAGTTTATTTTTCTATTAAAACTTTGTCTCTTGACAAATTTTTATTTGTTATTAAAAAGAGGATTAAGTTATCATTCATAGTTTTTATGTATAATAGAGACATAGATTACTTGATTTTATTTGATCAAAATATTGTTCATTACTCTGTGTGTTTGATCAAAATATATATAAAAAATAGAGGTAATCCTTTTATCTTTTGATGGCTCCTTTATGCATTTTGTTATTAAGGTCGGTATGTTTCTTCATCGTTCTAAAAACAAACTCTTGATTGCAGTTTCTGATTTATTGTCTTTGCTTTCCGGGTGCTAGCTGATACATAATTGAACATGTGTACAAGTTTCTGAATATTTGTGCCTTCAGCATGTTTATGGAACATGACATTTCCTTTGATGATTTTGCTTGTTTGCAGCTTCTGATTTATTACCTTTGCTTTCCTGGTGTTAACTGATACATAATTGAACATGTGTACATGATTCTGCATTATGGAGTAGGTGGATAATATATTTTTCACAAATGTAATCAATAACTAAACATACTTATATTTCCTTTTGAATATATCAGATGATAGAAAACCATAACAAAGTAACTGTTAGTGATGTTAAGAGACCCTAATTTGAAGGTATGTGGTAGTTTTGATACATTACAGTTGAAAGTTATAGGAGTCAGATTCAACTATTGTGTTATTGTGTTTGGTCAATTTTTTTCCTAGATTGTTATGGTACTCATTTTCACCAGAACTGGGATTGATGTGTTTGAATCCTTGTATGGATGTTAAAAAGATTGTGCTACTTCTGGAGAGTTCGTGGCCTCTACCACTCTGGGCCATGTGAGTCGGCTCCTTCATAAATAGGCTTTTGTAACTCATAATTGGAATGACATGTAGAGAGGTTTTGGATAATTTTGTAGTTTGTTTTACCAGCATAAAGACAAAAGGTAACGTGCCTTGCGGCATTGTATGGTCTATTTATGCATTGTGGTATTTGAAACTGTTTGTGTTCAACACCTTGCTGCCAGACTTTCTGAATTTGTTCAGGTGTTGAAACTCTATTGTTGCTCTCCATTCTTCAGCTTTTTGGTGCTTATGTTACACATTCAACTAAAATATAACCTTGTAAGAGTCCTAGGTTATTCCAAAAAGAGTTCTAGAATGTAAGATGATGATTGCTAGGTTGCTAAAAAAAAAAGACTTACGTTTTCCTCCTTTTCCCCCATACATTGTAAAGCTATTAAAATTATTACTGTATTCTATCTTTTTACATTATGATTTTTCAATATTTTCATTTTGTTAGATGCATTATTAATTAAATTACATGTTACTTGGCAATTTTATTTTATAGAATGAATCTGCTCGTGTGGTAGACACTGTGCTCTTGCGTGCTTGGACTCAGGTCGAGTTTGTTGCTTTTTACCATCCTGTGGAAACAACATTGCAACCACTAGATAGGACTTGGCAGCAATGAAAACAGTTGCTGATATAAGGATGGAAAAAACCTTCCAGTGCCCGTCAATAAGGATTCAGTTTACTTATAACTCCTTTTCTTTCCTACTCCAACCTTAGGAACGAAATGGAAATGGATTAATAAACAAATTGAGGGGTACTTCTAAATTCTAATAAAGAAAGATTGATAACTTTTTATAGGTGATTTTATAATATTTATTCTTTAACATTTTTTGTTATTTGTTGAAGTTTTAGCTTTACTATTTTATGTTTGTGATAAATGTGATAAATGTAGACTAATAGGATAAAAAGATATTTAGTATTAATCACCTCTTTAATAAGTTTTAATCCATCTTTCGTTAAAAACTACTAAAATTATATTTAGTTACTACTATCCTTTTATAATTAATTCTCCTTTATTAATAAAAATAGTCTTTAATGGTATATATCTTCTCACACATTTATCTATATAGTTTAAATCAGGTAGTTTCTTTTCCTTTTTTTTTTTTAAATCAGGTCTTATTTATTATTAAAAAAACTATTAAGTTATCATTAACAACTTTTGTGTATAATATAGACATAGATAACATGATTTTTTTATCAAAATATTGTTCATTACTCTCCTTTTATCTTTTGGTGGCTTTTTTATTCATTTTGTTATTAAGGTGAGTATGTTTCTTCTTCGCTCTACACAAAACTCTTGTTTGCACTTTCTTATTTGTTGTCTTTGCTTTTCGGGTGATAGCTAACATTATTAATTAACATTACATATATATTTTTACCAATCTGATTTTATAGAATAAATCTACTCGTGTGGTAGACATTGTGCTCTTTCGTGCTTATTAATGGTCAAAGTTCCTCATTTTACCACCTTCAGAGAACAGCATTGCAACCCCTCGATAGTGCAGGGACTGAAAACAATTGTTCAAAGGAGGGAACAAAACCTTCCAGTCAACAAAGATCACGTTACACGGTGAGAACATCCTGTTGTCACTCTTTTTATTCCTGCTCCAACCTTAAGAAAGAGACATAATTTGGTTAATATACAAATGGATTGTTTCATTTATTGGAAATAGTCCTTAAGTCTATAAATGAATTTTTAACACTTGTATTTATATCTTTAACAAAAAAACTCTATTTTTTATTCCTTCTCCAACCTTAAGGAATCATTTGCATTTTGTCTCTAAAGGAATAATTTCAATTTGGGACACCAACTCATTTTTGTTCCCATGTTTTGATCTAATTTATGTTTTGATTGAATAACTTGGGGAGTTTTGGTCTTCAATTGTGATCAATTAACTTAGAGGACTCGTTACAAAAAGTTTGGGCGGTGAGGACCGGACATGGGGAAATGCTTAAATTATCTTGTTATGTTACAAAGATCGATCGGAAATATCAAAAAATAAAAGATTTTTAATTTTATAAATTTAATCTTAAGAAAATGTATTTTTTTGTGTATTTATTTATCACTTTTCTATTTATATCTATAACTAGATGAATTACAAAAAATTTGGGGACTAAAGTTGATGAGCGTCGAATTATGAAAAATATATTTTCTTCATATTTATTTATACTCATTTTTATTTAATTTAAATTTTAATGCAAAGTATGGGATCATTTGTAGTATCTTTTTATAAAGGAATAAATTCAATTTAGCCCGCTAGATCATTTATATTTTGATTAAATAAATTAAGGACTTTGATTTAATAATTTTGATTGATTAACTGAGAGGGCTCGTTGCAAAAAATATTTGGAAACTAAAATTGATGAGGGCCGGGGACCAAAAATGCGTAACTTATTATTCAAAATTGAAATTATCTCTTTATCTTTTATGTGATAAGAGACTTTTAATACTTATTTATTTATGCTAATCATAACTTATCTTTTTTATAATTTTAGTCATATATATGTTTTTGCATATTTATGTATCAAAATTTTAATTATAACAAAAAATCTTAAATCTATTTAATGTTATTTGAATAATTTAATTTTTTATTATTAGTTAAATGCAAGGACGTACAAAATCATTTGCACTTGGCCCTCAATCTTTTTGAGAAATAATTTAAATTTGGCCCATCTATCTTGAATATTAACTCATTTCACATGTTTTAGAAAAGTAAACTTGTTTAAAGATATTTTTGTAAGTTAATAAATAACTAGTTAACAAAACAAAACCTGATTAATTTTAAGTTATATTATTCAAGTTTATTTAATTAAATGAAAGAGAAGAAAAATAAATTAACTAATTTTTTATATACTTTGTATATAAAATTTCTGCTTAGCAGAATCAAGATTTTGTAAGGTAAAAGTAGATAAAAACTAAATTGGGTGTTTGGAGCAAATACACTTAATTGGTGAAAGATTGTTGTTTCCAGCGTAAAAAAATATTATTTATTTTACTATTATTTCACCTTGTTTGTCATTAATAGTTATTTTTTTTCAGAATAAATTTTATTTCGATTAGTATTTCATATTTATGTTTTTAAAAAATAAAAATAAATATCTTTTTTAGTTATTTCAGAAGCAAAAGTCGGCACTTGGAGAAGGAATAAAAAATAGAGTTTTTTTGTTAAAGATATAAACACAAGTGCTAAAAATTCATTTATAGACTTAAGGACTATTTCTAATAAATGAAACAATCCATTTGTATATTAACCAAATTATGTCTCTTTCTTAAGGTTGGAGAAGGAATAAAAAGAGTGACAACAGGATGTTCTCACCGTGTAACGTGATCTTTGTTGAGTGGAAGGTTTTGTTCCCTCCTTTGAACAATTGTTTTCAGTCCCTGCACTATCGAGGGATTGCAATGCTGTTGTCTGAAGGTGATAAAATGAGGAACTTTGACCATTAATAAGCACGAAAGAGCACAATGTCTACCACACGAGTAGATTTATTCTATAAAATCAGATTGATAAAAATATATATGTAATGTTAATTAATAATGCATCTATCAGAATGAAAATATTGGAAGATCATATTGTAAAAACATAACACTTTCTGGAACAACCTAGCATTCATCATCTTGCATCCTAGGACTCTTTCTGAAACAACCTAGGATTCTTACAAGGTTATATTTGGTTAAATGTGTAACTCATGCACCAAAAAGCTGAAGAATGGAGAGCAACAATACAGTTTCAATACTTGAACAAATTCAAAAAGTTGGGCAGCAAGGTGTTGAACACAAACAATTCACATGCCACAATGCAGAAATAGACCATCAATGCCACAAGGCAATGCTGGTAAAAGAGGCTACAAAGTTTTCCAAAACCTCTCCACATGCGAATCCAATTACGAATTACAAAAACCTATTCATGAAGGAGCCAACTCAAACTGCTCAGAATGGTAGAGGCCATGAACTCTCTAGGCTACCAATTGAAAGATTTTAGCGTATGCACTCTCAAAAGTTAGCACAATCTATTTTAACATCTATACAAGGATACAAAAATCCCAGTTCTGGCGAAAAAGAGTTACCATAAAGCTTACACAAAAATCCACCAAAAAAACAATTACACATGAGTTGAATCCGACTCCTATAACTTCCAACTGTAATGTGTCAAAAAGTATCACATACCTTAACTTAACATCAAAGGAAATGCCGTGCTTCATAAGCACGCTAAAGGCACAAACATTCAGAAACTTGTACACATGATCAATTATGTTAGCTATTACCCGAAAAGCAAAGACAACATATAAGAAAGTGCAAACAAGAGTTTTGTGTAGAGCGAGAAGAAACATACTCACCTTAATAACAAAATGAATAAAAAAAGTCACCAAAAGATAAAAGGATTACCTCCATTCTGATAATGGATCCAAAGCAGAGTAATGAACAATATTTTGATGAAAAAAATCATGTTATCTATGTCTATATTTTACACAAAAGCTGTTAATGATAACTTAATAGTTTTTTTTACAATAAATAAGACCTGATTTTTTAAAAAAAAAAAAGGAAAAGAAACTACCTGATTTAAACTATATAGATAAAAGTGTGAGAAGATATATACCATTAAGGACTACTTTTATTAATAAATGAGAATTAATTGTAAAAGGATAGTAGTACCTAAATATAATTTTAGTAGTTTTTAACGAAAAGACGGATTAAAACTTATTAAAGAGGTGATTAATACTAAATATCTTTTTATCCTATTAGTCTACATTTATCACATTTATCACAAACATAAAATAGTAAAGCTAAAACTTCAACAAATAACAAAAAATGTTAAAGAATAAATATTATAAAATCACGCATAAAAACTTATCAATCCTCCTTTATTAGAATTTAGAAGTACCCCTCAATTTGTTTATTAATCCATTTCCATTTCTTTCTTAAGGTTGGAGTAGGAAAGGAAAGGAGTTATAAGTAAGTTGAATCCTTATTGGCTGGCATTGGAAAGTTTTTTCCATCCTTGTATCAGCAAGTGTTTTCGTTGCTGCCAAATCGTATCTAGTGGTTGCAATATTGTTTCCACAGGATGGTAAAAAGCAACAAACTCGACCTGAGTCCAAGCACGCAAGAGCACAGTGTCTACCACACGAGCAGATTCATTTTATAAAATAAGATTGCCAAGTAACATGTAATTTAATTAATAATGCATCTAACAGAATGAAAATATTGAAAAATCATACTGTAAAAAGATAGAATAGAGTAATAATTTTAATAGCTTTACAATGTATGGGGGAAAAGGAGGAAAATGTAAGTCTTTTTTTTTTAGCAACCTAGCAATCATCATCTTACATTCTAGGACTCTTTTTGGAATAACCTAGGACTCTTACAAGGTTGTATTTTAGTTCATTGTGTAACGTAAGCACCAAAAAGCTGAAGAATGGAGAGCAACAATAGAGTTTCAGCACCTGAACAAATTCAGAAAGTCTGGCAGCAAGGTGTTGAACACAAACAGTTTCACATACCACAATGCAGAAATAGACCATCAATGCCACAAGGCACATTACCTTTTGTCTTTATGCTGGTAAAACAGACTATAAAATTATCCAAAACCTCTCTACATGTCATTCCAATTATGAGTTACAAAAGCCTGTTTATGAAGGAGCCGACTCACATGGCCCAGAGTGGTAGAGGCCATGAACTCTCCAGAAGTAGCACAATCTTTTTAACATCTATACAAGGATTCAAACACATCAATCCCAATTCTGGTGAAAATGAGTACCATAACAATATAGGCAAAAAATCGACCAAACACAATAACACAATAGTTGAATCTGACTCCTATAACTTCCAACTGTAATGTATCAAAAACTACCACATACCTTCAAATTAGGGTCTCTTAACATCACTAACAGTTACTTTGTTATGGTTTTCTATCATCTGATATATTCAAAAGGAAATATAAGTATGTTTAGTTATTGATTATATTTGTGAAAAATATATTATCCACCTACTCCATAATGCAGAATCATGTACACATGTTCAATTATGTATCAGTTAACACCAAGAAAGCAAAGTCAATAAATCAGAAGCTGCAAGCAAGCAAAATCATCAAAGGAAATGTCATATTTCATAAACATGCTGAAGGCACAAATATTCAGAAACTTGTACACTTGTTCAATTACGTATCAGCTAACACCCGAAAAATAAAGACAATAAATCAGAACTGCAAACAAGAGTTTGTTTATAGAACAATGAAAAAACATACTGACCATAATAACAAAATGCATAAAGGAGCCATCAAAAGATAAAAGGATTACCTCCTTTTTTTTATAATATATTGTGATCAAACACACAGAGTAATGAACAATATTATGATCAAATAACATCAAGTAATCTATGTTTCAATTATACATAAAAACTATGAATGATAACTTAATTCTCTTCTTAATAACAAATAAAAATTTGTCAAGAGACAAAGTTTCAATAGAAAAATAAACTATCTAATAACCATAGATTTCTTTACACTACATAGATAAAAGTGTGAGAAGACATTTATACCCTTAAGGACTATTTTTATTAATAAATGAGAATTAGTTATACAACGATACTACTACTACCACCTAAATATAATTTTAGTAGCTTTTAACTGAAAAGACGTCTATTAGTAGTTCTAATTTTTTAAGTCAAATTAAAACTTATTAACGAGGTGAATAATACTACATAGCATTTAATAAAAAAAATTATCTTATTAGTCTACATATGATAACATTTAATTATAAACTTGTGCATGGAGCATAAATGTAAAATACTAAAGCTAAAACTTTAATAAATAACAGAACATATTAAAGAATAATTTTTCTAAAATCACCAATTTAAAATACAATCTACCTGTAGTAGAAGTACCCCTCAATTTGTGTATTGATCCATTTCTATTTCTTTCTTAAGGTTGGAGTAGGAAAGAAAGGAGTTATGTTCTCACCATGTAAAGTGAATCCTTGTTTGGAAGGTTTTCTTCATCCTTAGTTCAGCAAGTGTTTTCATTCCCTGCCAAGTCCTATCGAGTGGATGCAATGTTGTTGTCAGAGGATGGTAAAAGCGACAAACTTCGACCTGAGTCCAAGCACGGAAGAGCAAGTGTCTACTACACGAGCAGATTCATTCTATAAAATAAGATTGCTAAGTTTACATGTAATTTTAATTAATAATGCATCTAATAGAACGAAATAATGGAAAATTATAATGTAAAAAGATAGAAAAGAGAAATTATTTTTATAAAAATGAAGGAAAAAAGACAATTTACCTTTTGTCTTTATGCTTGAAAAAAGAGACTGCAAAGTTCTCAAAGACGTCACCACATGCCATTCCAATTATGAATTCCAGAAGCCTGTTTTTGAAGAAGTCAACACAGACCGCCCAAAATGGCAAAGGCCATGAACTCTCGAGGTTGTATATTGAAAGATTTTAGCATATGCACTATCAGAAATAGTACAATCAATTTCAATTCTACATTTTGTTGTAATCTCATGCAATTCTCTTTGTGCAGTGGTTTAACCAATTAAAATTAACTCCACCTCAGTGTTTTGGGTGAAAAAAAAATGGACTCCTAGATTGACAAAAGGAATAGGAAAGTAGTATTTACGTAAATGCTTCTCTTGATCCCATTAGTGAACTAATTATAAGGACCACAAATACAGGGGCTAAAAATGACAACACAATATTAATTATAAGACATGCTAGCTTTGAACTTTAGATAAAAATCCACCTAGCCCAATAACACAAAAATTTAATCTGGCTCTTATAACTTCAAATTGTTATGTGTAAAACATTATCACCTACCTTACACTCCCATCTTCTAGGAAATTGAGTTACTCAACAACACTGACATACACAATAAAATCCCCTCAAATTACTCGAAATAAGCACCCATAGGAGCGTTGAAATATATTTTATCAGATTCCCCACACTGAAACCATGCTTACCCTCAAGCATGTCTCAATCAAAATTCACGAATTATCCAAGTAGCAAGTCTCAAATTTCCTTTCATGTCAGTCAAGTATATCCCCTAGACTAACATGACTTAATAGTTTAAGAAGAGATAACAATATTGAGAACAAGCACTTGTGGCACAACATTCAACACACAAGTAACCCATTGACTTTATCAAAATCAAATGAAACAAGTCTCAACACTCTCACAAGGATATCACTCTAATCACTCAAAAGTGTTTGAGAATTTTGGTTCTACTCAAATCAATACATAGCATGTCATTACCATAGGCTTGCTTGTGAATCAAATCTCCTCGACCAATGAAATTCAAATTAATGCATGAATCAAAGGGTCTTTCCATGGGTTGTAATGGGGTTTAGGACAAGGTGTGGAAAAACAAAGGTCGAATGTGGCTTATTAATTCAAAGGAGTGAAGCTGACCTAGTTGCTCATCCTTCCAAGCTCATTTTCCTTCAAATCGATTCAAGTGATATGAACAATCAAACTACTCAAACTTTTCATTTTCTGTTTCTGTTTCTCTTCCTTTTTCAGAACCTTTTCCTCTTTCTTTTTTTTTCCCCTTCTTTTCCTTCCTTCTTTCTCTCTGTGTTTGATCATTTTTTTTCATTTCCTCCTTTCCATTTCTTTCTTTCATGTTTCTCTTTTCTTGTTTTTTCTGAGTCTTTTCCTCTTTCTTTTCTTTTCTTTTTTGTTTCATCATTTCTTTTTCATTTTGTTTTTTTCTTTTCCTTGGGGCTAGGAACGCGACCCTTGTATACTACTTGAATCATTAAACAAGCAACCAAGCCGACAACATCCCTTGAATGGGCTCAAAAATCGCTTCAGGAAATAACAAAGAAGGGGATAATTTGGCTTATTATGTCGTTTAACCAAGAAAAGAAAAGCCAAGGCTCAAATGAGTTTTCTAAGTGTGAAGTCAAGGTAGGCTATTTTCAGGTTAATGGGGTTTTCCTAATTGCCCTTATCACTTTCATACACCAATCTTACAAGAATATGGACTCAAAATGTATTTACACAAGCAAGTTCTAGAATGGACACACTATGTTTGATGCCCTCAATCAAAAGAGATGTAGCAGCACTATTTAAATGGAAGTGCTTAGGTACAAAAGCTCACACAAAGGGCTTTTGTGTTGATACCTGCACATTATTTTTTTGGTGCAGTCAATGGAACACACTTCACACAACTTATTTTTTTTATATGCCACTAGTGCTCGTTTCTCCTACTTATCACGACTTATACCAAAATATCCTATTAATCTAAGGGATATAACAAGACAACATTCAGAAAATTCAAGTGCTACCACAAGATAATTCGCATATTTTTTCTCAAGACACACCAAGTTCCTTCACAAGATTGGTGTTTAATAAAAAAAATGTCAACCCCCAAATAAAATTTTTGAATCCCCACATATCCACATTCCAACAGAGCAATTCCCTGGCTGATCTAATTCTATTGTCACAATGAATAATAGGCTCTAATTTCTTGTTAATTTATTACAAGAAAGATTGTCATTCAAGTCAATCTAATGCAATAGGAATAATATCTCATAACCTGTACAGAGCACAAGTCACTCAAATCTTCATTTATTTTTCTGAAACAAGTAACTATTTTTTGTAGAGCTTTGCACCTCTTTCTAATCTTATTCTATTGTCAGCATGTATTAATTAGAAATGATGAGCTAAAGAAACTAAAAGAATAGATGAATTTAAGCATAGAAAATTTTTCTACATATGAGAACTGCGAAACTTACCTTCAAGAGATCACAAACAAAAACTACAACACATACTGCATATAAGTAACGGGATCACCTCTGCATAACTTTTGCCTTGAAACCTTGCTCTATCCTGCCTTTCTTGCTTCAGCTGTGTAAATAATCGATGCCATGTGATCGCTTAAGCAAATCCTTTGCTCCTAGAACAACACTCTGCAATAATGGGACGGGTTACTTTGCTGGAGTCGAACAAAATTGAAAATTTATATAATGTGAAAATATCATACAGAAATATACACTTACCCATTTCACAAGCTGATTAGTCATTTCAAAAGTTGTGTTGTAGTATGACTACCTACGGAAGGTATAATAAATGATTGTTGTATAGACATGCTATGAAATTTACAGTATAAACTTCTTCCATACTATTGCAAAAGTATTTATTTCTGCATTTCGGAATCCCGGGCAGTGCATCAAATCTTTAATTCATGCTGCTGAGCATATCTCTGCCTGCCAAAATTCTAGGATGGAAAAACCATTAGCAACATTTCTGCATTGCAGGGACTGCATTTCTCAACTGCGGATCTGAAAACTGGCAACATTCATCCCATATAATTCACATGGATTGTACATACTTAAGTTACTATTCCTCCCATTCATAAAGATAAAAGCTATACAACAACATAATGGCTAGGTTTTCTGGATATCAAATACAAAATATTCTTTAGCAAGCAGTCATCACAAGATGAAGGCAACATGCTGAAGGACCAAATAAAGACCATATCTCCAAGATTGAATGAAGTACGAGAGCCTACAGGGTACTGGCAAGACCCATATTTTACGACAAACAACATTATAACAGCTGCCAGAAGAATATCAATGTGATTCAAAAGAAAATGAACATGAATAAGCATTCTAATACTGGCTAAAGAAGGGCAGCAAATAAGTTTCCGATTGGCTCCATCTACAAAACAATGAGTTCCAGATAAGAATTCCAATTGTCTCGTAACAAAGAAACATTGTCCAATTCCTAGTATCATAGTATATTTACTATTATATATTTAATAATGTGGAACAGTGAATCAATATCTTGACATCTTCTTTGAACACTATTAATATGACACCTCTGGTATGTGCTTCATATAGATCAAGAAAAAACCACAAAAAAAATATTAAATGAGGAATAAAGTTACTATATATCATCTTATGTCACACCTTATCTTTGGGAGCCATGCCAATTGCCGACTCCAAAATTCGCCTTGCCCATCAATATTTAACTGCGGTATTTAAACTGGACAGCCATCAGCCAAATCTTTGCAAATGAAGATTTGTTATAAGCAATCGTCTTTAGATACAAGCTGTAAAAGTTCAAAGTAAGTCAAGAAAGCATAATTAAGATCACTTCATGAGAAGGTAAGTCATGATGGTAGCAATCAAGAAAAAAAGAGTAACTTAGAGAAACAGTAAGCTATGGAAAGCATACAAAGGGTGCTCATTAAAAAACTATGATTATTTGCATGCAATTATTTTTACTATATCCATCCCAATACTTGATTTCTAAAAACAAGCATGGATAATCTGACGCAGCATAGAAAATTTCAGGTACAAATTTATTACAGGAAAAAGACTGCAACTCAACAAATTCCAGAAGATAGTCTCTTTCAATTTAACCATATTTTTTTTATGATCAGAAGTATATCCAGGCTTAGAACCATAATGGGAGCATTGCATGAGAAAAGTTAAATGACTAATTATCTTATTATAATAAATGCACAATGTACTCTTCATGTCCTACTCGGAAGATGAGGCACTAAATAGAGGATGTTTGGCTGAGCTGATATGTGATTTACTTATTTTAACAACTGCATGTACAAACTTCGGCATTCGACTAAGATGGACCAGACATTTGCCGCTAACCAAAATTTAATTAGTGCAATAACTGATCACATGTGTCATAAAGTAACCACATAAAGATATGTGCATAACATTAACAAAATGGACAAACATATGAGTAACACCATCAACCTGAGAAAGGAAAAGAACTCATTGAAAATAAAGTTTACTAAACTCTTACCTCTTTAAATTTACAGAAAATTAGAGATAATGTTTCAAGAATCTTAGACAAGAACAGAAATAACCTTTAGACCTCTAAAAGTTGTACCATTTCTTCCTTTGTGTAATCAAGATAAATATGTCTTTAACTATAAGAAGTCAAGAATTAAATAATCATATAAAAGGTGCTCGAATTGTTTTGTACAAGAAACCCATATATGCATCTTTAAGACAGAATCATGAAATCAGCACTATTTAGACAAGAATTTGGTTTACCAGCGGGATTTTTCTTTCTTGGATTTCTCTGTGTTGTGTTCGCCACCTGCTACCTCTGTCGTTGCATCTCACAGAAAGTTGCGAAACCCCCTCTAAAGCGTTAATCACTCAGAGAAAAAACCCCAAATTGCAAAACCCCCTCCAAAGCGTTAATCACTCAGAGAAAAAACCCCAAATTGTAAAACCCCCTCCAAAGCGTTAATCACTCGGAGCAAATTCCCAAATTCCAAGATCCTCTCTGCTAATCTTTCCTCTCTCTAGCGGTGGTTTGAGGGTTTTTCACTCCTCTGTACTTTTGGGTGAGAAGTGAAAATGAGAGTGAAAGGCTGAGAATGGGTGGATGGAGGGGCGAGGAGACGGTAAAATGGTGGGATTAGGAGGTGATTTTTTCAGGATTTTTACCGGTGGATTTGTTTTTCAGGAGGGGTGTATTTTTTCTTTTGTTCGATTTACCGGTGAATTGGAGGGTTTTTACCGGCAAATTTGTAAAAATATTCTTGTATTTTCTTCAATTATTATTTTTTTTTTGTATATAGCTCTCTCTCTCAATATAAATATGAAATTTGAAATGAATTTGTTCAAGATGTGTGAATCAACACATCTTTATTATTAATTTAGTAATTGGTCTTTAATTTTTAATTATTATTTCATTTAACAAAGTTAATTAATTATATATAAAATGCATTAACTTGGTATATATATAGAATATAGTTCGGGTCAATTAATTTTTTTGATCGGATCTAACCAGTTACACAATTAACCCATTAAATTATTCAGTCCAATCTTCAGTGCACTTTTAAATACATTGATTTTAAATGCTCGTTTGTTTTGATTATGTGGTTAAATAGATGAAATCTCTTTTTTTTGGGGAAATGTGATTGTTTCTACAATAACATTGATTCTATTATCAAATTTACTGTAGAGCTATATAGCTATATTTGAAAAGAGGCCAGATTAGATTTTTACACAATAACAAAATCCTTATTGACAAAGAAAAATCGAAGATGCATACACACAAAAAGATTCGAAGCACCAATTCGATGTTGGTACTTAGTGACATGGCATTATGTGCATGAGGTTTGGCTACATGAGCGCAGTATCGAAAATGCTAAACTATTAATTGTACTTAAATAAAATAAATATTGTTCACCTTTGAAGATTGTTGAGTGCCTTGAACTGATTCTTGAGTTCATGAGGGGACACCAGTATTGCTGACTGTTTATATACTTGTAGACCGAGGATAAATAAGAAAAAATAAGTCAGACATGATATAATTCATATAGAAAAAAGATAAGTAAGACATGAATACATTTCGTATAAAATCCAACGTATTACCTTAAATAATTGCAGACCAATAATACAAATAGATCTAAATCAATATAAAGATAAAGTACAGATATAACAATAACAGTGTTAAATAAACAATACGAAAGAACAAATAAAGCTCAGAGAGCCAGATCTAATGAGGACAGCCCACGATCACTAAGACCGGCCGTCAAACTCACGGTTGCTCAAACCCAATCGTGAAACGGTTACACAAACCCTCTTGTAAAATCATAAAGGTTTTCTCACACATTTAGGGTTCACAAAGAACTTTTAATCGAAGCAGAAGAAGGAGAAAGGAAGAGATGGCAATTATTAGTCTTCTTAACAACAAGAAACCACATAGGGATTTATAGTGGTTCTGCATTGAAGAGGATGGTGAAAAGTGGTGGTGGAAAATTATTTTCAAGGTCAGAAGAATCAAAGACAAAATAAAGAAGGAGATAATTCAAAGCGAAGGGAGGAAGATAAAACAAGAAGGCAAATGATAAGAATAGAGTTAGGGTTTTAGGGATTAAGTACATTTTCTGTCGGGTCAAAAGGGGTTGGGGCAATGGGCTGACAAGAGTGGGCTGAGCCAGTCAAAGTGGGCCTTTGACAAGAGTGGGCCTGAGACATCCAAGTGACAATGAGAGAATAACGTAATGGGTTTGGGCCTACCAAGGGTCATGGGCCATATTTCAACAAGTCTAGAACGCTTTTCCCACATATTTACTGTCCAGAGAAGTAAATTACTTCATTTTAAAAAGTATAGGGAAGTAAATTGTTATAATCTTTTTATAGAAAAATAATTTGCTCATTTTCAATATCATAGGCGGTAAATTTCTATTCACCCTGATAATTAATGAAATCACTCTCTGCAACTAACGAGATGAGAAAACGACTTAGTCCACAATGAGGTGCTAATCACAGTTTATGCTGCAAGCATCTTTGCAAACCGAAAAATATCCATCTGCATAGTTAGATCAGTTCATAATAATCGACTTTTGTTCAACTATATTGGGCTAGAGTCGTCGAAAATCTAGACATATTACATGAAAAGTAGGATATAAATCCACACAAGAATCTTGTATTATGTAGTATAACTTGCAGCTCTACTTCTTGCATTTCCTATCACTCAGCCAACACAATTAACAAATTACCTTCCTCCTTATCATTTCAAGCTTCAAAATCACTGCCATGGATGCCATCACTTACGATATTAAGATTTCTTCGTCAATCCCAGCCGCCAAGATGTTTAAGTCCATTGTTCTCGATGCAGACACCCTTATTCCTAAAATCATGCCTCAGGCTATCAAAAGTGTCGAAATCTTGAAAGGAGATGGTGGTGCTAAAACTGTCAAGATCGATCATCCATTTTGGGAGGGCAGCCAGTATAAGAGTGTAGCACCGTGTTGATGCTCTTGGAACGGAGAATTTTACCCAGCTACACCATTGTTGAGGGTGATGCCCTGGCGGGCATTCTTAAATCTATCACTTATCATGTCACGATTGTCCCGACTGAAGAAGGGGGATGCATCTGCAAGAATAGGAGCATTTACCACATCGTGGGCGACGTTGAGATTAATGGAGAGAGATCAAGGAAGGAAAGGAGAAGGCAATGTAGTTCAAGGCCATTGAAGCTTACCTCCAAGCCAATGCCTAAGAGTCAAACACCTTATTTAGGTGAGCTGCAATTCACTCAACTCTCACATTGCAACAGACAGTTGAGTGATTTTGTAGAGAAGAAGATGTGAGAGTTGAGTGATTTCGTAGAGAAGAATAAAAACTTTGAGCAGTGAGATTTTGTAGAGAAGAAGAAGAATTTTGAGTAGTGAGATTTTGTAGAGAAGACGAAAACATTGTAGCTTTCCAAAATTTTTATTTTTTGAGTGATTATGGAGAACTTTGGTCCTATTGATACAAGTATGTTCTACGGGCAATTAAATCATCGGTTTGAAGATGTGTCTGGAGCTTCGGATACAACTTTATACGTACAACGTGGTGATATATCTTTTTTCCACGTCCTTCAACTAGTCCCATGTCACATTCATGTTTTGCAAGTGCTCCAGAATGTATAATTTTTGGGTGTTTTACAGTGTGGTCATTGAGATTGACACACACCTGATAACTGCATTAGTTGAGAAATGGCATCCCGTAACCCATACTTTTTATTTCTCGGTTGGTGAGGCAACTGTATCACTATAGGACATCGCTATCATCTGGGCACTCCCGGTGGAAGGTAATCTTATTATCGGAGTATATACAAGGTATAGTACTCAGTAGTGGCAAAATTATTGCCATTAATGGTTGAGTTTTAAGCCAAATGAAAATACTTTTAGATGGTCTAGAATAAAACTAATAGTGTTACATGAATATTTTTGTGAAAATACATGTGATGATGATAGCCCGTTCGAGACTGTATTACAAGAGGCACGTATATGTGCCATGTGCATCATTGGTAGGGTATTGTGTCTTGATGCTACAGGGAACACCGTGTCACTATTGTATCTACGATATATGGAGAATATACACGAGGAATGTACTTCAAATTAGGGTTCAATAATATTGGCGTATCTATATCGGGAGCTGTGTATGACATCACAGCAAGGGAAACTAATATTGACGATGCCATGCAGTTATTACAAATATGGGCTTGGTCCTGCATCATAACGCTTGCACCAATTCCATCGAATGATACTGCAGATCTAGTGGCAACAATAATGGACTCTGAAAACATCCTACCTATCCCTCCATATGCTACACGGTATGAATATTTTTATTTATTTATATAGTTATAAAGAATTTTGATTTCAATTATTTATCTAAATTTTGCTTCTAGGTGGTCGTGCAATCAAATAAGGTACACCGCTGCGATTGTTTTTTTACGTATAGTGTATTTTTATGGGATTTTCTAAAAAAATATTGATTGCGTTGTATGATACTGTAATTAATTTGGACTCTGGTATGATGGTGATGCACTCAATGTGGGTTCATTGTCGCTTTATGCAATTTGCACACCATGGAATATACGTTGCCCATTGATTCATTATTCGCTGGTGGAGATGCATCACCCGGAGTGGGTTCTCGTCAATTTGGCTATGTGTAGGACATCTCCCCAAACCCATTGGTAAGTGAATGCCATCTGCACATAATAGACAAGCAGGAACTTCAAGACTTAAACTGGGAAGCATTTCACTCGGACGATGTTGCACAACGATGTGTAATCACTGGTGGTGGCGGGACCCGTTATTATAGGCGGTTGCGATATCGTTCCTGACTATATGAATTGGTATCGCCAAATCACTCGGGTCTAAATTTCACTTAATACAGTGCCAACGAACACGCCAGGATATCGACAAACTGACACCCGTGATTGGGAATATGTGGTAAGCACTTTGTATTTTTTATTGTTCAATTATTTTAAAAAAGCGCCACGTTTAATCGAATACAATTTTTTTTTACCAGTATAACAGAATAGAGAAACTAGTGATAGACTATGATAATTTCGGAGATGATCAGCAGTCATTGAGAGAAAATCGGATGCGAGCCCGTACGATTTGACGTGAACTTATGAACTTTTCTAGTGCATGCGTTAGCGCATTCACAGAGGCTGGTCGATCAAGTGTTTACGTAGAGGCTGGGCCATCTAATATTTACACAGAGGCTGGTCCATCAAGTATTTACCCGAAAGCAGGTCCATCTGCTTTTTACACTCCCGATGCTCCATTTGTCGAAGACAAATATACACATAATGTTGACCCGGAAGTACGAAGATAGTATAGGACATCACCAGTGCCATTTGAAGGCACCGAGTTGAACACACCCAGTGACTAAAGAGAGGATAATCCGCCTCGACGAAACAAAAGACGTCCATGTTGTGGCACTGGGGGGCATTACTAGAGTTGTGTAATATATACGGTGATAAAAATATTGCATACTGTTGTAAAAGTGTTTCATGCACATGGTCTGTAATACATAATATTATTTTATTGATAAACACTATTACATAAACAATTTTTTTAAATTATTCCCTAGCTTGACTAGTTGTTGGCGAGCACGTACTTGTGGTCTATCCATTTCGCTCGGTATTCGAGTAGACATTTGTCTACCCGGACCTTGACGAGCTAGTAGTGTGGGATTGTGTACAAGTTCAAAATCAACGGGATCCCAATATTCTTCACCATATACAGGCTCAAACTTCCCTTGATATGTATTCTTATATGCATGAATACTGTAATATTGAGGAATAAAATTTGATACATTAATCCCAAAATGCCGACATACCTGAATGGCATATGAACATGGAATTTCATGTGTACCCCCACTTGCCACAAGAACACATGTGTTACTTCAATTTTACTACATAAGTATGGGAGCGCTGCCCGATCAAGCCTAGTGTTAGCACGAAGGCAGATTGTTGGTTATAGTCGAACTTCTGAATAATATGATGTACTGCCTCAGCCTGTTGAGCCTCGAATAATCTAAAATCAAAATCAACCCATGGTTGATTTTGCATTTATGATACGGTTACAACATGTTGGGCACTGCAAGAAATACTGCACTGAGGGGGATAATGTTATATGCACAATAGCCATTATTGGTAAGCGTGTGGCACCTTTTAACACTCCATTTATAGACTCTGACATGTTTGTAGTTAGAATACTATTTCTCCAATCACCACCATTCGACAACGTCCATTGGGTCTTGTCAATTCTCCCCAGCCAATTATATGCTTCATCATTCAATACTTTGATTTCTTTCATTATTCTATCAAATTTATGAGAATTGACTTCTGCCCCAGTTCTCCAACACAAATCCTTCAACTGGATGTTTTTGAATTTATTGTTAAAATTCGAACACACATGAAGTAAACAAAATCGATGAATCCTGCGAGAAAATTTGAATGCCGGTACTTGATTGATAACATTGATTTAACCACTTTGCCGGTTTGAAATTAGACAAACTCTGTCATTCTCAACCGGCAGCAGATATTTGGAAAGCATTTTCAAGAACCAACACCGTGATGCAAGTGATTTTTCATCCACTAGCGCGAAGGCTAACGACAATACCTATTGATTTGCATTCAAAGTTACTGCTACCACTAGTTTATGCTTGTACTTCATGTACAAATGGGTTCCGTCTACACTTATAACTCTCGACAATAGCGAAATCCCTCAATGCATGGTTTGAAAGCCCAAAAAATGAAATTCAACATGTAATGTCCCGATCTGTCTTTTTCTAGATGAAACCACTCCACAACAGTTCCCGGATTCCATTTCTGCAATGCCGCCATATATTTGAGAACCTTTTGAACAAAACTCTCCCAAGTACCATATATTTGTTCTCTAGCTACTTTCAAAGCCTGCCATGCCTTATGATATGAGATTTCAAACCAAATCGATCTTTCTCAATCTGCTGGACATATTTTATATCATACGATGGGTCTTGACGAACCATACCAAGCAACTGTGTTGCAATCATACTCCTTCCTAAGTTACCATAGTCAACAGAAATCTGATTCATTAGGCATGTATGTGGTCCAACATACTTGGTAATTTTAAATAATGCCATGTTTGATTTGAATATTCCTATTAGCATCCAATTGCACCAGGTCTCTTCATCATATTCGCAAGCAACTTTCCACAATTTTGTATATTGGTTGGTTTCTTAGATTTGATGTGAACTTGAATTTATATTTATATACATGGATTTGTATATTAGTTATTTATATATTTAGCCGTGGACTATTTGTTGGATTATCTTAATATCCATAAAATTGTTACCATGTGTTATATGTAATTGTAATGTATGGACGTGAGAGGTATGATTATATGATCGTATAACTGATTGTTGCATGAAATTGAATTGAGAAGTTATTACTGAGAAAGTAATTATTATAGAGAATAGAATGATGAAGTTAGTGGTAGTGCTGTTGTGAATCGAATTTAAAGATTGTGCTTACTTAGTTGAGAACATAGTCAATGGTTTACGATAATGTGATTGACGTAATTTGAAAAATAAATGAATTAAGTTAGGTACCATGGCACGTAGGGTACTGGGGTATTCGGAGAGTGGGGAATATCCTGTGCTGTTAGCTACACACTGGGGTGGTGTGGGGATGCCATGCTTGTTGTGATGTCTTGTTCTGATATTG
The DNA here is from genome assembly GCF_026168435.1 of Sesamum indicum. Lineage (NCBI taxonomy): Eukaryota > Viridiplantae > Streptophyta > Magnoliopsida > Lamiales > Pedaliaceae > Sesamum > Sesamum indicum. Next base: position 14,073,186 of record NC_142662.1, on the reverse strand, counting down.
CTACACACTGGAATAGAGAGTTTGGGGATATCACATACAATGGGTATCTTGTGCTGTATATGATATGTCGTTGACTAAGATGATGATGGCCGGCAAAATCATTGACTAATGTACTCCAATCAGAGTAAGTAGGACCCTTAGCTAATAAATGATAATGTCAAATATTATGTCGTGGGTATGCTTTACTCCCAACATCTGTTTTGCCATATGACAAATATTTGTTAGTTGATGTGATTGCATTGTACGTGACTTGCGGCCTATGTGTACATATATAGACTGGTTAGCTATAGTTACTGAGTAGATAGCTCATTACTTGCCACATACTTTTCAGGAGATAGGTCACACTGACTAGCCATATTAAACTTTGAGCCTTGCCGTTGTTCTTATAGGTGGGTCAGCCGTGACATCTGAAGTTGGAATTTTTGGTTGTTTGATTGTTAAATATTCTAGTCTTTTGGGTTTGCGTTTAAAATTTTGTATTGTTGGTTGTTACGCTATTTCCCTTTAAGGTTATGAGGTTATGTATATGAGGACATCTGGTGAGGTAAATATAAACTTTTGGTGATATCTATTATCTTTTATGATATTTATATATTATATTGATAAAATGGAATTCATTTTATGGGTTGAAATAGTGATAATTAAATGTAGTGAGTAGGGTGTGCTACAGGGAAGAAAGAAGATAATAACTGTGATGTAACAGATTTGCCAAAAAGGAACATAAAAAACAAGTCCAGAAATTCTGAAAATAGAAAAATATGTGTCAAAAGATAGAGTGAAAAAAACCTTGCAAAAAATCTATGAAAAAAATTGAGTGCAAAAACTTGTAAAGAATAACTGAGCACAAAAATATGTGTAAGAAACCTGTGCCAAAAAAATTGTAAAGCAAAATTGAGCACCGTTACTTGCACATGCGCACGCACTCACTCCAACGCTAGCTCCAGTAGTTCCTACAATTGACCGTAATTATAAAAGAATCAGGAAAATGGGAGTTACAGAATTTGAGGGTACCCTAGACCTAGAGATTGTTGAGAGATGGTGGGAAAAAGTTGAAGATGTGATAAACTTAGTGAATTGCACTCCAGAGAATCGACTTAAGTATGTTGCTTTTTCTTTTTGTGGGGAATCCCTTAATTTAGTGGAGGTCTGTAAAGAGTGGATATGAGCTAAGAAAAATAACTTGAGCTAAGTTTCAGAAAGAGTTTGATGATAAATATGAACCCAAGATTTACCGAGATAAGAGGAGGATGGAGTTTCTAAATTTAGTGAAAAGGGGATAATTAGACGGTGGCACAATATGAACTTCATTTTGCCGCCTAGCCAAGTATGCACTTGAAGCAATAGCGACGCAGGAGGATGGTTGTTACGGTTTTGAGCAGGGGCTACGAGCGGAGATAAAAAAAGGCTTTGTAGTCAGAATTATGAATTTTAAAACTCTTGTTGAATCAGCAGTCTGGATGGAAGAAGCAGTAATTGAAGATAAGAAGAAGGGGGAAAAGAAGAGAAAATCATTGTACACAATAGGGAATCGAGTAGGTTGACTAAGAGGGGAACCGACTGCTCATTTTCTGCGGGAAGTGGGAACTTTACACGTGGAGGTCCTATTTTTGAGGAAGTAGTGGATCGAGGTTTGGTGGATCCATGGGCTTTAATAGACGTTTGTTCGAACACAACTCATTTATTACGCCTTCTATTGGATCGGGTAGGGGAGCTGGACAGAGTTATGGACGAGGACAAATTATCACTCTGAGTTGTTCTACCTGTGGAATAGAACATCTAGGACTATGTTGGAGACAGAATGATATAGCCAGAACCTATTATCAGTGTAAAGGTAGGGGATATATAGCTAGGAATTATCCCAGTCAAACTGTAGGTGTGGTTGGAAGTATCGCTAGTGGGACCCAGAGCCAAAGCAGTATTGGAAGTAGTGGCAAGGTAGCTGAGAGAGACAGAGGCAAAGGTAGAGGTACTGGCTACAGAGATAGTGACCACGTTACTGGTAGCAGTATGAGGGGGCTTGGAGCACAAGGTACTCAAGGGCAGACCTAAGCAAGGATATATAACATGACTAGGGAGGAATCTCCAACATCAAATAACGTGGTATCAAGTACGATTTTGTTATTTGACGTTGAGGCTTATGTATTGATTAATTCTGGCTCTACGCATTCATATATATCATTAGAACTTACTTCTAAAATACCGGGTGAGAATAGCACTTTGGGATATAATTTGATGGTTAAGGTTCCCGTGGGAGGGGGTGTGGTAGTGAACAGTGTTAGGAGAGGGAGTTTAGTGAGAATTAGAGATGTAAATTTACCGGTGGACCTTGTAATGCTGGATTTGAAGGAGTTTGATGTGATTTTGGGGATGGATTGGTTGGTAAAACATAAAGCAATAGTTGACTGCTATAAAAAGAAAGTGAAGATCGAATATTCCAGCGAAACCGAAAATACTATTTGCAGGAGATTGTCAAGTAGTACCAATTTGTGTAATATCAACTATAGAGGCAAGACGATTGATGTTAGAAGGTTGTGAGGCGTATCTAGCCGATGTGGTAGATACCGAGAGGGTTAATCCCACATTGGAGGAAATTCCGGTAGTGAGAGATTTCTCTGAAGTATCCCGAATGATTTACCAGGTTTGTCACTGCATAGAGAAGTGAATTTGCCATAAATACTCTTCTAGGAGTTGCCCCAATTTCTATTGGCTGTACAGAATGGCCCCAGTGGAATTATTGGGGAAAGGGTTTATCAAGCCGAGTACTTCACCGTGGGGAGCACCAGTGCTATTTATGAAGAAGAAAGATGGGAGTATGAGGTTATGCATCGATTATCGCCAATTAAATTGGGTAAAATGAAGAATAAATATCCATTGCCGAGGATTGATGACCTGCGAGACCAGTTAAAGGGAGCTACAATATTTTCAACGATCAATTTAAGGTCAGGGTATTGACACTTGATGATCACAGAGAAAGACATATCAAAAATAGCTTTTCGTACTCGTTATGGTCATTATGAGTTTTTGGTGATGCCATTTGGGTTAACAAATGCATTAGCGGCGTTTATGGCGTTGATGAATCGTACACTTTAGGAAAATCTGGATCACTTTGTTATTCTTTTTATAGATGACATCTTGGTGTACTCGAAAAATAGGGAGGAGCATGAGCAACATCTGGGGATAGTGTTGCAAATTTTGAAAGAAAAGGAGTTGTATGCTAAATTTAACAAATTTGAATTTAGGGTAAATCAGGTGGTTTTCCTTGGGCATGTGATATCTGTTGATGGGGTTATTCCGGACCCTTCAATAGTGAAAGCTATTATGGAATGGAGAGTTTCAAAAAATGCAACTGAAGTCTGAAGTTTCTTAGGGTTGGCTGGATATTACAGGAGATTTGTTGTGGATTTCTCTATAATTGTCGGTCCTCTGACCAAGTTGTTGAGAAAGGGGGTAGCATTTCAGTGGACGGAATAGTGTCAACAAAGTTTTGATGAGTTGAAAAAGAGATTGACCTACACTTCGATTTTAGTTTTGCCGTCTGGTAGCAGTGGATATATAATGTATACTGTTGCTTCTAAACAGAGTTTGGGATGTGTGTTAATGCAAAACGGATAGGTAATTGCTTATGCATCCCGCCAGTTGAGGAACTATGAATTAAATTATCCCACGCCTGACTTAGAGTTAGCCGCGATAGTACATGCACTCAAAATTTGGAGATATTATTTGTATGGAGAAAAATTTCAGATCCTAATTGACCATAAGAGTCCGAAATATATCTTGAAGCAGAAGGAATTGAATTTGGGACGAAAAAGATGGATAGAACTGCTGAAGGATTATGATTGCACTATTTACTTCCATCCAGGGAAGGCAAATGTGGTAGCAGATGCTTTGAATAGAAACAGTTCAAGTACATTAGCCAATTTGGGGAGTCACAATCAGACATTGCTATTATAGATGAGAACTATGAATGCGAGACTAGAGGTTGGTCGGAAGCAGGTTTGTTGGCAGCCTTGCAACTTAGGTCAAACTTTGTGGATCAAATCAAAGAAGCGCAAACTCGAGATCGTTTATTATTATGGATGCTGGAAAGGATAAAACAGGGTAAGAAACAAACTCGATAAGAGTTGATGGAGTAATAGTGAATGGGGAATGATTTTGTGTGCCTAACATAGGTGGGTTATGAGAAGAGATTTTGCGAGAAGCTCATAATGCACCATATGTGATGCAGCCTGGTACTACAAAAATGTATCAAAATTGAAGACCTTACTACTGGTGGCAGACAATGAAGAAGGATGTGGCTGAATTTGTGGCTAAATGTATGATATGTCAGTAAGTAAAGGCAGAACATCAGGCACCAGTAGGTAAACTTCGACCTCTATCAATACCAGAATGGAAGTGGGAGAAAATCACTATGAATTTTGCCATGGGGTTGCCACGTACATTCAAGAAGCATGAGGCTATTTGGGTAATTGTAGATAGACTGATGAAAGCTACACATTTCTTGCCGATACGAATAAGTGATTCTTTGGATAAGTTAGTTAGGTTATACTTTTTTGAGATAGTGAGATTACATGGAGTGCTTGTATTTTTTTTGTCAGATAGAGATCCTCAACTAACCTCACGCTTTTGGGGAACTTTACAAAGGGTGTTAGGCACAAAAATACATTTCAGTACCGTGTTTCATCCTCAAATAGATGGACCGTAAGAAAGAATGATTCAAATAGAAGATATGATGAGAGCTTGTACAATGGAGTTTAAGGGCAACTAGGATGATCATCTACCTTTAATGGAGTTTGCATATAGTAACAGTTTTCACTCTAATATCGATATGGCCCCATATGAAACATTATACGGAACAAGGTGTCGCAGTCCAATTTGTTGGGATAGAGGGATTAAACAACTGGAAGGTCCTGAATTGGTGCAGGAAACAATGGAGAAGATACAAGTGGTTAAGAAGTGTTTGAAGGTAGCACAAGATCGACAAAAAAGTTATGTTGATAAACACCAAAGGGAGATGGAGTATGAAATAGGGTGATAAAGTTTTCCTGAAGGTATCTCCTTGGATGGGAAATTACTGCAATGGCCCCCCAAAACCTTTAAATCTCCTTGCATCAACAAAGTTAGCAAATTGTCCAAGTTGTCTAACTCTAGACTTTTGGATTCCACCAATTTCCACATCCTATCTTTAGAGACATGCCCTAACCTTGCATGCCAAATCCTTGTGTTGTCATGATTATCTATTGTTTGTTTTTGCTGGTTAGTCATAATCCAATTAGATTGTTGAAGAATATAAAGACCGTTAGTCAATGTACGAAGCAGATGAAGGTTGTTATCCATCATCAAATAAAAATCATTTTTTATTGATCGTAAATGCATAACCATCATTGTCTAAAATAGGAATTGAAATAATATTCATGATCATGCTCAGTACATAGTAACAGTTCTTAAATTCTATCCAAATATGTTCACTAATAGTTAAGTCGAGAGATCCTACGGCTTTAATAGCGACGACCTTGTCATCATCGAGCCTTCTGCTTCTTTCTAGCACCTCTGCAAGTCATTGCAGAGGTGAGCTCTACAGCTGGTATCCAATATCCAAGAAGTAGAATTAGTTATCATATTCAATTTAATTACAAATGTACATGGGTTGCAGAGGAGTTGTGCACACTCTCTCTTCCAATGCCCCTTTCCATGGGAATGAATGAAGACATCATTTGTCCTCGACTATTATGAACCACCATTCTTCCCTTTTGCAGTGCCCTTTTGCACCGGGGCAGCAGGAGCGCTTTAAGTATTAGTAGTGGCTGCGACAGTTTTTTCCTTTCCCTATCTTCCTCTTCCAGTTTTCGGCCTCTTGCTTTCGCCTTGGAGGTCAAAGCCTCTCCTACCAATACTGTTGGCGCAAACTTGTGGGTCGTTACCTCGTATTGAGCCAGCATATTAATTAACTCATGAATAGACTTCGCAAGTCCGTTCATGTTATAGTTAATAAAAAGCGAATCGTAGGATGTAGAAAGCGATTCACATCGATGTACGTGTCATTGTGAAGCTCAACTTTGAGATCTTCGAGCTTCTCCACTAGAGATAGCATCTTGACCCCATGACTTTGTATAGCGGATCCTTCAATCATCTTCGTCCCGAAGAATGCTTTTGTGGAGGCATATCGAACATGCCTGTCAGGAATCGCATAAACCACTTTCATGCGAACCATTATCGAGGGAACATCTCCAGCCTATCATATTAATTTTGGATGTCATCGGTTATCGAAAGTAATATGATACTATGGACCTTGTAGTTGTTCTCATCCCACTTTTCGAACATCACACATTCTTTGGGCGAGGATCCCTCCGGCAAGGTCATCGGGAGTAGCTTGTCTAAGACATAGTCCTGGTTCTCGAAATCTATGACAATCCTAAGATTTCTCCGCCAGTCCTTATAGTTTATGCCATTGAATTTGTTAGTCTCCATAATTATTGTTAAAGGGTTCTTAGTCATTGTTTTACATAACGAAAATTAAAAGAAGAAATTAGCCGATGATTGCGACATTATAAACAAATTTAAGACATGGTCTTTAGTCTTTAACTCTCCCACTAGTTATACAAAAGCTCACTACTCTCAAGTGGGGTTTCGGAAAATTATTTCCTAGTGGTCTTGGGGTCCATAAGAGCAACTTACTATGTCCTGCTTTTACGATTCACTTGGAAAGAGCCTTGTGGGAGGTAACCTATACCATTGTTATTCCATGAGATTAGCTAGATGTTTTTGCGTCACCTCTTCACATGATCTCGAGGTCTCCAAACTAATCATGTTACTCAGCGTTAGGCCCGACCCATCAACCAAATCACACTTCACTCGTCGCCTCCCACGACTCATGAGATAAAAAAATGATGAATGCATTTCTATGTTCACAACAATGGTGCAACTTTCCTCTATTTCAAGTGTGCCATGACTCGTGAGACCACATTTCGGTAGTGGTAGCTTTCTCACCACATTATTGTGGATGGAAGGCTTAGACAGATCAAAATAATTTTGATCCAAGTCCACTATTGAACTTGGTCCAACCAAGTGAGAGTTAGGATTGAGTGTTTGACCGATACCTCATCGTATAACAACATTGCATATCAAAACATTAAATAAGAAAAGCATTAAACGAAATCGCATGCAAAAAAGCCTAGCACACCCCTGTAGGATGATCACAAGCTGAATATATGCGACCCATTGAGCCCAGAGTGAGTCTATGGTCAGTCTAAGGTGGCCCTATGCTATTACAAAAGTAATTTACCCAACAACATCTAAGATTTTTTGTGAGGTTTTTATTTTTGTGATAATGCAAGCCCATGGAGGAGTGAAGTCGTGGGGAGTACATAATGAGGGAGATAGCAAGCCTTATTATTTCAAGGCAAAAATCGAGAGGGGGAGAGAGAGAAAAATCACAAGGTCATACGAGACCAACCATAAATGTTAACATACAAGTTGATCAAGGTCTTCATGATCATCCATCCATACATCACATAATGTACATTCCATGTAAAGTCATAGTCCATGATATCCAATATCATAAAATTAATTATACAAAGAAAACACAAGTTTGAAATTTGAAATTAAGAGATGACCAAAAACCATGTGCATCCAATGTACATAATAATCCAATTAATTGTGCAATTTTAATTTTAGAAAAAGTCCAATTCTGTCGGCCGTCGGCCTGCAACACACGCTTCCCCCCCTGCCAGCACGCGTGCACACACTGTATGGCGACAGCGTCAATGTTGCGGCAGTTTTGTTTTGTTTCTTTGTTCATTTATATATTACAAAAATCAAGCATTGATTCAAAAAAATTTCAAATTTTCAAATTAAAATAAAATGAGCAATTTTTCATCATATAATTATCAGAAAGAGAGAAGCAATAAAACATGCTTCAAAAGTCGTAAAGCGCACGTTAACATGCCAATCACATAAACCCAATAGCCACATCTAATTGGGCTCTGATAGCACTCGAAGGATCGCGTGGTACGGCCCGGGAGCGCACTAGCGGGAGCGGCAGCGTAAACTCATACATTAATGAAAAATTAAACCGTAAAAAAAATGAACCAAGGGGTGTACCATATGAGTTCTCGGGCGTTCAATGTAGTATGAAAATAAAAAACCATATGAGACTTCTTGGTGTGAAACGAGAAAATAAAAAAAGTGAAGATGATACCTTTTGTTTTCTCATTAACTTAGCCAAAACGTTCACCGAGGTTCCGATGTAGCAATCCTCTAAGTGCGTCAAGAAATAGGAATTTCTTGGAACTGCTTGCTAGAAGAAAATAAGAGAAAATTCTCCAAGAGAATGAGAGAGAGGGGACGGTCGAGCGGCTCTAGGGAAGGAGGGGATTTTTTTGGTGTTAAGTAATAATATTATTCCCAATAATATTATGTACAACGAAATTTTTGTACCTTGTATAGATGTACATAAATAGATCTAGGTACATTTATTCATCCATAAGATAAGTCTTTTTGATTCCTAATCAAGATGATGATCAAAATTGCACTTTTTTTTTTTTTAAAATATTGCAATTTGCTAGCAATAATTTCCTTCCGTATAATTTTTTACAAGTGCTCAATGGGAAGTGTTGGTCGATTTTATGGGTAAAAATGCAAGGCCCAATGAATTTTTATTTAAATCCACGCAATTGAGCCCAATATGTATTAAATCTAATTTAAATACATAAGCAATATTGTCCTCATTAATTAATAAGGTCCAACTTATTAAATAATGATGGCAAGCCCAACATAAATTAATTCCATTAATTTATCTTTAGGCCATCCATCCAATGGATCTCTCATTTGGAAGCAATCCAATTACTTGTGGAATTAATTTCAAATTAATTCCTTGTTCTTTTTCGGTGATTTGTGTGTGACTCTTTAGGTTCACCTTTCAACTAGACATGGGTTAGTGTCTAACACTATTATTAATTAATTTTAATTAGATTAATAATTTATGATTAACCCTTAACCAAGAAAGCCTGTTACCATATGTAGTCGTCTGGCAATAGTTCATGGCACTAGAGACTAGGTGAATGACCGTGTGAACATTTAGGCTCTCGAGTGAATAGGAGATGCCCCCATCGTATGTTGCTGATAGGGGACGGATCCTCTTCTTGGAACTCACTGTCCTTGTTACATGCTCTAATTGCACTGGACGAGGCTTATGATGATTATTTTTGTGACACAATCGCCTCTCGTACGCATTCAAGATACAACCATCATATACACATGACTATCGTGATTCCTCAAGTCCGAGGACTACTCTAATACTATCGGAGTCGGGGATCTAAGTCTTACCGGCCAAGCTCTCAAAGCATCCATATGACGACCCCCGCGAGTCACTTCAGTCGATTCGACACCTAGCCGATCTACCTACTAAGATCTTCATTATCTTCATATTTACCTTCCACTTGATTGGTCAGTAGTTGGGAATCGGAGTAGGAATTAGACTTTTAGCTCTTGTATTCAAGGCCATCCTGGTACCTCCAATAAGCGCTTAATATTCAGCCTCATTATTTGAAGCGCTAAAGTCGAAACGCAAAGCATATTCCAGTTCGTTCCCTTTTGGGCTGGTGAGCACCACTCCAACTCAGCTGCCAGTAAGACTAGAAGAGCTATCTGCATGTAACAAGCAGTTCGCTTCATGGCCTCATTTACGAATTCAGCTGATGCTTAAAGCTTTTAGGGCTGACCTGGGCTGATGACAGATATCTTATTTATTGAGATAAATAGTCCACTTAATCATTCTCCCCGAGTTTTCAATTTTACCTAATGTTGCTTGCAATGGGGCATTAGTAAGCACATAAATAGGATGTGGTAAAACAAATAAGATCGTGACTTTCGTGCTATTATAATTAAAGTGAAAGCTAATTTCTCTACCTTAGGGTACCATTGTTCAATCCCATGCAACAACTTGCTTACATAATAGATGGGCTTTGGTATCCTTCTTCCACTTTGATGCGGACAGAGCTATGCGCTGACCTACTGCTAAGTGGAGATACAAGGTCTCACAAGGTATCGCTTTGGTTAGCAATCTGCTAAATAGGTTTTCAGATCCTGGAACGCCTGCTAGCACTCATCATCCCAAAAAACATTCTTAGTTTTTCTTAAGGCTTTGAAGAAGGGTAAGTTACGTTCTGCTAACCAGGATATGAACCTAGTAAGAGCCGCTATGCACCTTGCTAGTCTCTGAACTTCATTGAGGTTAGGAAGACACTTCATTTCTTGGATAGCTTGAATTTTTTCTAGGTTGACCTCAATTCCTTTTTCTGTAACCATGTATCCTATGAACTTGCCACTTTGCACTGCAAATGTGCACTTGGTTGGATTTACCTTCATGTAATATTTTCTTAATGTATCGAACATCTCAACTAGATCAGTAAGGTGTTGGTCAATCTGTCTGCTCCTTACCAGCATGCCATCAACGTATAACTCCATGTTACGTTCTAATTATTCTCGAAACATGATGTCCACTAAGCATTGATACGTAGCCCCTACATTTTTTAGTCTAAAAGGCATAACACCATAGAAATAGGTACAGCTATACTGGGATCAATGCCCAGGAGGTCGTTGGTCGTCCAGGTAAAGATGTCAACATTCTAATGTAAAAAGATGGTTAGTTGCCCTGCTAGTGGGGGATTCAACTAGGAACTGATATTTGTAATTTTGTCTGGCTCTCTAGCCACCAGCTGGATTCTTAGTAGCTCTTCCAGCCGGCTAAACACAAGCCGGAATGATACCCTTCTGCTCATCAAGCTGAGTAGATCCCCGGCTGCTTTCCTTGTTAGGAGTCCCACCTCCATCCTTCTGCTACTACTCTTTATTGCTTCCATATAGTATTTTCCCATTGTGTATTGATCACCTTTGACTTATCCCACCTTGTCTCCATCAGGAAATTTCAGCTTCATATGGTACGTATAGATAACTACTTGGAAAATGTTCAGAGTAGATCATCCTAAAATTAGGTTGTATGCTAAAAACATATCCACAACTAGGAAGAATTCATCTTGGTCCTCCTGGTGGGTTTCATGCCCAAAGAAAGGGAAGAGAATTAGTCCTAATGGGTGTACAACCTCTCCTGCAAAGCCATACAACAAAGTGTCTACGGGTTCCAGCGGGATATCCCCTTGCTCCATCTGTTGATATATTTTGTAGAATAAGACATCAGTGGAGCTATCAGGATCCATGAAGATTGTTGAACAATATAATTAGCCACTATGGTAGAAATAACAAGTGCATCATTAGGAGGTAAATGTACTCCCTGAGTGTCAGTAGGGGTAAAATAAATCATTGGTCCCTTGCTGAAGCCTTGTCGTCTATCTCCTTATCGGTTCTGCAAGCCCTTCTGTGGGCGTGACTAGCTAGTCCTATGTCCCGATCCGTGGGTCCTCCTACTATCATATGGACTATTCCTTGGGTGGGGACATTGTCTAGGCTCATTTCTTTAGTTTGGACTCTTTCTTTTTATATTCCCTTTTCCAAGGATCTTCTTCTTGCTGCTCAATCTTGTGGGAGCTGTGGTGACGGGAACTTTCTTCCTTCTATTCACTCCTTTTCTCTTTATCAACTTAGTCCTTTAAATAGCTGGCTAGAACGAGTCTTTCTATCTCATGCCTGAGCTGATGGTAGTGATTGGTATCATGCCCATACTCTCTATGGTACCTGTAGAAATATTTAGATTTTGGAAGTTGAGGACCTTCCTCTACGGATTTAGGCCACTATAAAGCAGGAAGTTGGTTAATTGCCTTAAGCATCTTCGCGGAACTAGTTATGAGAGGTGTGTAATCTCATTTTCCGACGGGGTTGAAATGGCCCTACGGTTCTCCTCTCACTCTGTGAGTATAAGGTAGATCATTCTCCTTTGATGGCCAACTCCGACAGGTTTTTAATTACATATGACACTGAACAATTGGTCTTGTATCCAACTCTATACAAGCCTCGAAATTGAGATCTTGTGCAGGTTTCTAGAACACATCATCAATATCACTCTCATTCTCGAAATCTCTCTTGCTAGCATTACTCTCTCTCGGGTTTTAGGCTATTTTAGGGTTGCAAATTGCATTTCACATGAATATTCACAATTTTCAATCATATTCCAACATTTTCTCACTCTATTTCAAGTTTTTCTTTTATTTTTCCTTAATTTGTTACTAAAACTTAAGCATCCGCTTATTTTTGAAGGTCCTTTGACCCTTGTGGTGTGGTCAAAGTTTTGGTAAGCACCTTAGCGCTGTTTGTGGGAACACTTGAGCTTTGACGTGAGAAATGGCAAATTACAACAGCAGAGGTGATCACGGATCTTACGAGGGTGATTCTTCCCTCCCTACTGCTTCTAGGCCTTTTGTTGTACCTATGGATCCTATTGTGGGAGATGTCAGCATCCCCTGATCGGATCCAGCATCAGAGCTAAACCCCCCACTCTAACTCCAGCTCTAGCTCTCGGCCAAGCAGCTGAACCTACTGTTCTAAACCCGCTCTTCTCCGAGCAACTCCGTCAATTTATCATGGAAACCATTATCTCAACCCTTTGCGGATCTCAAGCCACCGAAGCAGGACCCTACTCGTAGCTGGAGAGAGGAGGAACTCCTTGAAGTCGAGGTATGGATAATAGGATCTCTATTAGGCTACTGCTGACTTTGCAGGCAAAGAGGCAGCACAACAACAACCCTTTGACATCTGGCAACCCCTAAAGAAAGAAATGGTAGAACTTCACCAGCAAGTAGCTAAGGGACTCTACCTGCTGAGTGAGGCATTCCTTTAAGCAAACACATCATGACCAAAGAACTTCCCGCCCATTTCCGAGCACCTTTGCACTTACCTGGTTATGATGGTAGTACAGATATAGCTGAACGCATCCATAAATTTGAGAATGCACCCCTGCTACACAGGTAAACTGATGGCATTAAATGTCGTGTTTTCTTTACTACGCTAACAAATTCTGCCTAGCAAATAATTCGACCAGCTCCGAACTGGATCAGTTAAATCTTTAGCAGAATTCAGTTTCGTCTTCCAACACCAGTTCGCTAGCAACAAGAAATATAGAAAGTTAACTATTAGCCTTTTTGGAGTCAAGTAGGAGAAGAAACAAACCTTGAGGACCTATGTTCAACGTTTCAATACAATTATCTTAGAAGTTCCTACAGTTCACCAGGAGGTGTTGGTTAGTGTACTTACCCAAGCGCTTCGTGGAGGACCTCTGTTCGAATCTTTAGTTAAGAGACCAATGACATATTTCTTAGATGTACAAGCGCGAGCTGAAAAATATATGAATTTGAAAGACGCCTGGCTGTTAAAGAAGAATGGACGAGATAAGAAAAAGGAGGGCAACTCACTTTCCACACACATGGCAAAGTGAGAATCGCGAGACCAGTTTAACCCCCTTGACTCGAAAAATGACCACTACACACCTCCCATAACCAGCCTGGCTAGAATGCTTATGGCAAACGATAGACACCCTGCTTTGCAGTGGCCAAAAGTTTCAGAGGAAGGCCCTTAACTCCCAAAATCTAAATATTTTTGTAGATACCATAAAGAATATGGACATGATGCCAATTGTTGTCGCCAACTAAGACAGGAAATGACAAGATTTATTCAAGTTGGTTACCTCAAGGATTATATAGACAAAGAGAAAAAATGAGAACAAAAGGAAGAGCGTTCCAGTCATCACAACTTACGCAAGGCTGGGGAGCAAGATGAACACTCCCGGAAAAGGGAAAACAAAAAAAATAAAACCTCCGAAGGAGAGGTCCACCTAGAGAACGTTCCGGATAAAGAGATAATTCATATAATAGCAGGAGAACTCACTGGTGGAGATTCAGGACAAGCCAGATGTGCTCATGCACGATCTACTAGAACCATCATGGAGATAGACAACAAGGCGCTAGTAGGAGGACCAATGATCCATTCCGGTCTTGCTGACGCCCAGGGAGTACATTTGCCTCATATGATGAACTTGTTATTTCTTGCACGGTAACTAATTATACTATTCAACCTATTTTTGTAGATTCAGGTAGCTCTGAGAATGTCCTATTCTAAAATGTATATCTACAAATAGAATTAGGGGACATCCCGCTAGAGCTCGTGGTCACTTCTTATTATGGTTTTGCAGGAGAGTTTGAGCAACCGTTAGGGCAGATTTCAATTCCCCTCTCGTTGGGATCTTAACCCGTTAGGAGAACTAGGATGGTCCATTTCCTACTCGTGGACAATCATCCGCATACAACCTGATTTTAGGACGACCTACTCTGAACACCTTCCGAGCTGTTATCTCTACATGTCGTATGAAGTTGAAGTCCCTTGTTGGAGATAGCGTAGGGAAAGTCAAAGGCGACCAGTACACAACATAGAAGTGCTATGTAGAGGTAATAAAAAGTAGCAACAACAAGATAGAGGTGGATACTCACAGCAAAGAAAACAGTAGGAGCTCCGCCCAGCAGGAGGATCAAATAGGTGTGGTCCCCGCTTGTGTCCAGCCAGCAGAGGAGTTATTAAACATCTAGCTGGTGCCAGGAGAGTCGGACAAAATTACCAAAATAGGCCCCCAGCTGAGCCATACACTAGCAAGATATTTAACCACCATTCTTCAAAAGAATGCTGATGTTTTTGCTTGGACATCTAGCGACCTAGTAGGTATTGACCCTAGCATAATTATACATAGTGTGAATACAGATCCAGCCTTCCCCCCGGTAAAGCAGAAGAAGAGGCATTTCGGACCTGAAAAGGATAAAATCATAGAGGATGAGGTAAGTAAAAGTTATCAGCAGAACACATAAAGGAAATCCAGTTTCCAGAGTGGTTGTCCCACATCATGCTAGAGCCTAAACTAGGTAACAAATTGCGTATGTGTAGTGACTTTCGAGACATTAATAAAGCATGCCCTAAAGATTTCTATCCCTTACCTCGTATACACCAGCTAGTGGATTCCACCTCTAATCATGAAATATTGATTCTAACGGATGCTTCGTAGGGTTACCATCAAATAATGCTTAATCTCGATGACCAGAAGCGAGTTAGCTTCATCACATCTGGGGGAACCTATTGTTATGTTCATATGCCTTCTGACTTAAAAATGCAAGTGATTACGTATCAACGCCTTGTGGACTGCATATTCCGAGAACAGCTAGGATGAACACGGAAGTATAGGTTGATGACATGTTGGTAAAAAGAAGGTAGATAGACCAACACCTTTTTGATTTAGCATAGATATTTGACATGCTGAGGAAGTATCACATGAAGCTCAATAAAGCCAAGTGCGCTTTTAGAGTAAGAAGTGGTAAATTTTTAGGATATATGGAGATAGAAAAGGGGGTAGAAGCCAAACCCAAGAAAATTTAAACTATCCAAGAGATGAGATCCCCTACTAACCCTAATGAAGTACAGAGATTAGCAGGACGCATAGAAGCTTTGAGCAGGTTCATTTCCCGATTGGCAGAATGAAGCTTACAATTCTTTAAGGCCCTAAGAAAAACCAACTTCTTCGTCTTGGAAGAGGAATGTCAGCAGACGTTTCAAGATCTGAAAGCATACTTAGCACAACCACCCTTTCCCACCAAACCGACACCTGGCAAGACCTTATACCTCTACTTGGCAACAAGTCAACAAGCAGTTAGCTCCGTGCTCATCAAAAAAGAAGAAGGATGCCAAAAACCTATATATTACGTGAGCAAGGTATTAAATGGGGCCGAACACCAATACCGTAACATAGAAAAATTAGCTTTCGCTTTAATTATAACAGCAAAAACTGTGGCCTTATTTTTTAACACATTCTATTTTTTGCGTACTAATGTCCCATTGCGGGCCACTTTAGGCAAAGTAGAAACCTTAGGAAGAATGATTAAATAGGCTATCGAGCTTAGTGGATATGACATTTCTTACCAACTCAGGTCGGCTATCAAAGCACAATCTTTGGTCGAATACTTGATCGAAGCAACACTTACAGAAGAAGATGAAGGTAACTTGTTACTACATAGAGATGGCTCCTCTACACTTGCTAGTAGCGGAGCTGGAGTGGTGCTCACTAGCCCGGAGGGGGATGAGCTAGATTATGCTCTACGATTTGAATTAAAAACTTCGAACAATGAGGTCGAATATGAAGCCCTCATTGTAGGTATCAGAAGAGCTTTAGATGCAGGAGCTACAAACTTAACCGCCTACTCTGATTCCCATCTAGTACCTAAGCAAGTAGAAGGAGAATACGAGGTCAAAGACGAAAGGATGAAAGAATACCTGCAGGAGATAGGTGAACTCACCGACTGGTTGAAAACCTTCCAGATCCACCAAATTCCTCGAGCAAAAAATGCCCAACCTAACTATCTAGCCTAATTAGCCAGCTCCCTAGTTAATTGTAACACTCGCAGCATCACTGTAAGAATTCGAGTCAAAGCTTCTCTCAAAACTGACATTTCTACATTGCAGGTCGAGATAGATTGGAGGAACACCTCCTGGACTACCTTATAGAAGGTATTTTCCATGCTGATGAAAGGAAAGCAATCTGCTTAAAGATCAGGACAGTCATATTTGCTCTACTTAACGACACCTTATATGAATGATAACTCTGCAATGGTCACAATTTATAACAATTTAATCATCCTTCTTAAGCCAAAACATCCCTAATTATATGATTTTATTGCATATTCAGAAAAAAGGGAAGATATGAGACAAATATGGAAAAAATCAAGCTCAAATCAAAATTGAAGGCACCAAAAAGGAAAAAGGAGATTACAAGGAAATTTCTACAGAATTGACTAAGCGTGCCCACGCTCAGTGGAGTGGTCAACTCAGGTGAAGGAGGAAAACGAGTAATTTCCTCAAAAGAAAAAGGAATGAAGTGTTTAGGTGTAGAAAGGATTCTTTAATACATATCACTTGTGATTTGTTTACCTTTTTGAGTTAATTATGTATTTATCCCCCCCTCTAAGTCTAGATTCGTAGGAGACTTTTATTATAAATAGGGGGGTCTCTTCATTTGAAAGAGCTCGTCATTGGTTGGAACTCTATAGAATTCTTTGTTCATCCTTTCTCTTTTCTTTTTATTTTATAACTAGAATTAATGGAATTCCACTTTTTGGTGTGTTCTTCCATTAATATGTCTGGCTAAATTCCTTATTTTCTGGTTGAGGTATGGTGATTGCTTAATTCGTAATCGTTGTGAGATCTAATCTGCCCTATTCTCTGTGCTTCAATTACAAACATCTGATTTTTGAATGATATGATCAATTGTTCATTATCAAGAAGGTTTCTTAGCTAATTAGACTTTATAACTCCGTGTAATTATTTATTTAGTTCAATTCTTAGTAGCAATGTAGCATGATTAATTATGTCATAGTAATTAGTTATGTTATGGGGAATGTATGATCTAGTTTAAACGATTTGTCCTCGTAGGAGTTTATTGACTAGAATCAGGCCTTTCTAATTCTTAATACTGTTAATAGATTAAATCTTGTGGACGTTCTCAGGGTTATCTAATTAATTATGGATCTAGCCACGGTCGTACCTTGGTTGACGAAAAGATAAGGGAAGGTAAGTGTTAGGTCGTACCAACACTATAACTGTTTTATTTGTTTATATATGTGTTATTCTTGCATCAATGATCAACTCACAAGAATCAAGCATGATCCTAGCCTTAACCGAAAAATCTCCCTGTCGTATCTTCACCAGGTAATTTTAATTGTTTATTTAGTTTTCGATTGCTTCTCTTTATCATCAATCTCCCCCCGATTATTTTCTTTTTCTTAAAGAAATCAACTTAAAACCAATCTCTCTGGATCGACCCTACTCCCACTTTCACAAGTGTAATAGAAATTATTTTTGGTGATTTCGACACCCACCAAATTTTGGCGCCGTTACTGGGGATTGGTGTTTTTAGGTATACTTCTTTATTTTTAGTTACAT
Organism: Sesamum indicum; assembly: GCF_026168435.1. Lineage (NCBI taxonomy): Eukaryota > Viridiplantae > Streptophyta > Magnoliopsida > Lamiales > Pedaliaceae > Sesamum > Sesamum indicum. The sequence goes on along the minus strand of NC_142662.1, from coordinate 14,055,273 downwards.
GATTTTTATTACCATTGATGCCAAGGTCTTCTCGTACAGATAAATTGGTATACGACCCCGGAATCGAGAAGACCGCACGAAGACTTTGTTGGGAGACTAAACAACAATCGGAAGGAACTTCCGCTCCCTACGAAGACGGAAAGGACAAAACTTTGGAGTTTGAGGAATGCCCAATCGAATCCGAAGAAGAGATAATGGCTTTGATTCTTGAAAGATCGATCAAGGACATGACGTCGCCCGATCTGAACCAGCAGCCACTGTGCATTGAGTACCCAAACTTGGAGGTAAACTTTGAACTAAAATCTGGATTAATTCATTTACTTCCCACTTTTCGTGGCCTCGCAGGTGAAGATCCACACAAGCATATGAAGGAATTCCATGTGGTATGCTCTGGAATGCGACCACGAGGCATAAGCGAGGAACAAGTCAAACTGAGAGCATTCCCCTTCTATCTTACCTACCAAGTGAAAGATTGGTTGTATTTTCTACCTTCAGGATCCATTACAAGATGGAATAATCTCAAGAGGCAGTTTCTTGAGAAATATTTCCCTGCCTCAAGAGCCACAACAATCCGGAAGGAGATCAGCGGGATTCGTCAATTCGCAGGAGAAAGTCTTTCCGAATATTGGGGAAGATTCAACCAATTAGTGGAAAGTTGCCCCCATCATGAGATCCCGGACCACTTGTTGATCCAGTATTTCTACGAAGGTCTATCAAGCATGGATAGGAAACTAATAGACGCGGCAAGTGGAGGAGCATTGTTCAATAAAACCCCTACCGAAGCGCGTAGCCTGATTTTGATTATAGCGTCCAACACGCAACAGTTTGGGGTTAGATACGATGATCCACCAAGGAGAAGCAACGAGGTAAGTAATCTTGAAGATCGTTTAAATCAACTCACATCTATTGTTGAAAAAGTTGTTGCAGATAATCATCAGCAAGTCAAAGCGTGTGGTATTTGCACTTTAACGGGGCACGCTACCGACATGTGCCCAACTCTTCAATAGTCAACCACCGAGCATGCTGACGCTGTAGGAGGATTCGCTGGACAGCAACAGAGAAGATATGATCCTTTCTCCAACACATATAACCCTAGATGGAGGGATCATCCGAATCTGAGTTACGGTAACCAATACCAAAACTTTCAAAAACGCCAATACAGATCACCTCCGCAGCCTAATCCCACACCTAGCCCATCTCTCAAAGACATGATGAAAGCACTAGTAACCAACACACAACAATTCAAGCAACAAACCCAGACGAGCATTCAACAGTTCCAACAACATCCCAGACGAGCATTCAAAACCTAGAATCTCAAATCAGTCAACTGGCATCGTCTATTGGTAAGCTAGAGTCTCAAGGTAAGCTACCTTCTCAATCTGTCATTAGCCTTAGACAAAATGCTAGTACTATTGTGCTTCGTAGTGGAAAAGAATTGCAGGAAAATGTGAATGAAGACGACACTAAATGTGGGCACGGTGTGAAGATAGTCGGAAAAGAAAATTGAGGTCCAACAAGAACAATCCGAACCCGAAGAGGACCATTCGAAGCCTTTGGTAACCGGACCACCCTTCCCTGAAAGATTCACGAATGTAAAGAAGGAAGAGGAAGAAAAAGAGATTTTTGAGACGTTCCGCAAAGTAGAGGCAAACATCCCTTTACTCGATGCCATCAAGCAAATACCGCTATGCAAAATTCCTCAAAGAACTGTGCACTAGTAAGGGAAAACTTAAGGGAAATGAATGAGTAAGTATGGGGGAGAACGTCTCTGCAATTCTCCAACGAAAATTACACCCAAAATGTAAGGACACAGGTATGTTATCTATACCTTGTAAAATTGGTATGATAGGAATAAAGAGGGCTATGTGCGATCTTGGAGCATCTATAAATGTTATGCCCCTAACCATTTTTTAGTCCTTAAATGTTGGTCCTTTAAAAGAAATGGGGATAGTGATCCAACTTGCAGATCGCTCTGTAATCTACCCAAAAGGAGTCTTGGAAGATGTTCTCGTACAAGTAAATGAATTGGTGCTTCCTGCTGACTTTTACGTGTTGGATATGAGGGAGGGCAACTCCCCCAATTCCACATCAATCCTGTTAGGCAGACCGTTCCTCAAGAAAACTCTAACAAAAATCGATGTGCACAGTGGAAGCCTCACCACGGAATTCGACGGTGAAATCATAAGATTCAACATAATCCATGAGGTATCCAACTGATTTACCTACCGCCTTCCTTGTAGATACTTTTGACCCTTTTTTGCAGGATTCCGTAGCAACTGATGGCGAAGAGCATGTGAAATACGCAATCAAAAGAGTACCTCACTATGCAAAGTTCCTTAAGGTATTGCGCACCAACAAATTCAAATTGAAAGAGTTTATTGATCTATTGCTGCAGGAAAAAGCTAAATTCGATGGTTATAAAAACTGTAGCTCTGGTCCGAGAACTTATAAGAACAAAGCATTTCACGACAAAATAAATTCGAGGAAGAATTCTCTCACGAACCTCAAAGTTTTCCATAGTCCACACCATCTTTGGGTGCACTACGATGAAGAAGAAGAGAATTTAAAGTGCCCAACTTATTCAAGTTGAGGCACAACAATGTCTAGCCAAAGACATTAAAGAAAGACGCTACATGGGAGGCAACCCATTAATTTCTATCCCTCTCTTTTTTGTTTCATTTTATTTTAGTTTTAGTGTTTTTATTTAAGTTTTGAGATGCGTGCCACGCCTAATGAAGCATCTAAATCTATTTGGAAAGCCAAACTGGACAGATTTGATGTTTTCATTTAGCGTGCCCACGCTTAATGGATCTTTCAAAACTGTTTAACTCACTTCACCAAAACAGATTTGGAGCTTCCACTAAGCGTGCCCATGCTCAGTCGCACTTCGTACACTGTTATTCACTTCATTTATTTTCATGTACCTGCCTTTTTATTTATTTATATTTATAAAAAAAAATCAGAAAACCAAAAAAAATTAAAATAAAAAAAAGAAATTAGGTCAACATCTTTCTTCCTTATTTGACCGATAATTCTCTCTTTCTCAGCTCACCCACAGCAGCTTCAAGAACTCTTCATCTCCCTCTCAACTCACGGCCGACAACATCTCACTGAAAAAGCCCTCCGCTGCGATAGCCCGTCGTGCGTCACCATCGCCGTTGCTGTCCTTTTCGTCTCTTGCCGTCGCTCAGCCACAACGCCGCCGTTCTTTCTCTATCCCGATGGAGAAAACCCAGATCCGCTGCTGCGCCGCTGCTCCAAAACAGCCTCAATTTATCGTCGCCGCTGTTTAAAACTCGCCAACTCCACGACACCGGAATCCCCCATCGTCATCTGGATAGTTCACCGGTCACTGTTGCTGATCCACTGTTGTTGTTTCCTCACTAACCCACCAAATTTCCTCACTGATCCACCATTCTTATCTCACCGTCGTTGACTGCCGTTGCTGTTACTCGCGTCTTCGAGACTATCAGTGCATGGTTTTTCTACTTCTTTTCTCTCATTCTTCATCTATTTTTTTTTTTTTTTTGCTTTGTTTCCTCTTAAGTTGATTTAGGATGAGTAACCGAAAAATGAGCCGAGAAGAAGGAAGATCCTCCAGATTAGGACCCCATTCCCGTATCATACTTCCTCCGAAAGTCGCCGCCACCATCTGCCACCAGCCCACCCACGCCATGAACTCTTCGCGGCATGCACTCAAGGACGCTTCCTTAAACTCTCTCTCATTTTAATTTTTAATCCTTGAGTTGCATGTCAATATCCACATTGAGGACAATGTGAATTTTAAGTGTGGGGGTGTGGTTGTTGAGCTTATACTTGATAATTTTTGTTGATGTGCTTGGTGGTAGATGAATTTTCTTTGTGCCTAGCCAAACGTTTTGCTTTTTCTTTTTCAAGTTTACATGAAAAGAGAAACTTTTTGACAAGTTTTGGTGGAAAAACTTTGGCATGATAAAACCCTTTCAATTTTAGACGACTTTGCGATTTATGTGCTTAAAAGATGTATCTCGAAATGAGTGTGGGGATTCTAAAATTGTGTTCTTCTTTACTTTGTGGGACTCAATTTTCTTGGTCTATGCCTACCACAAAAAAATGGAGAGGAGAAAAAAAAAACAAAAAGAAAAAAAAGGGGAAAACCCAAGTGGCAAAAAGGGAAAAAAAATAGAAAGCAATTTTCTTGCCACCAAAAAAAAAAAAGAAAAAAAAAGAGAAAGAAAAAAAATGTATGAACTCTCCAAAAGTAATAAGAAAGGCATAGTTCAAGGAATTGTCGAAAGATCTTGAAGGGAGATGAGTAAACTTTGAGAGCTTCGAATTATTGTTCACTCAAATTTTTTGGTGCTCTAATTAGTTTCTTGGAATTTAACCTTATTGTCCTTTTATCCTACCCCAAACCAAAGCACCATTACAACCAAAATTAAAGACCTTTTGATCCATATATGTGCATATTTCAAAAGTGGTGGAGATATAGTGTATAGGCAAGCCTATGGTGAAGCATTGTCGTAGTAAGTGTCGAGAGATACACTTGAGCCTTATATACACTTGAAAGAATGGAAAGCGGAGAGAAAATAGTCCACTAGTTTTGATAATGGTCATCACGTGGAAACTTGTTTGATACATGTTGAATTATCTCCTTCATAAAGTATGTCATTTACTTTGCACATGATTACAAATTGTCTTGAGTAGTTCAAAATTTGGAGGGAATTTTTGAATGCATCTTGATTTTGCTTGAGGAAGAGCAAATAGCTAAGTGTGGGGCTATTTGATAACTCTGCAATTGTCACAATTTTATAATCTTCCTTTTTATGCCAAAACATCCGTAATTATGTGATTTTATTGCATATTCAGCAAAATGGGAAGATATGAGGCAAAGATGGTAAAAATCAAGCTAAAATCGAAATTTAAGGCATCAAGAAGGAAAAAGGAGATTACAAAGAAATTTTTGCAGAATTGACTAAGCGTGCCCACGCTCAGTGGAGTGGTCAACTCGGGTGAAGGAGGAAAACGAGTAATTTCCACAAAAGAAAAAGGAATGAAGTGTTTAGGTTTAAAAGATTCTTTAATACATATCACTTGTGATTTATTTACCTTTTTAGAGTTAATTATGTATTTATCCCACCCCCCCTATGTCTAGATTCGTAGGAGAATTTATTATAAATAGGGGGGTCTCTTCATTTGAAAGAGCTCGTCATTGGTTGGAACTCTATAGAACTCTTTGTTCATCCTTTCTCTTTTTTATTTTATAATCGGAATTAATGAAATTCCACTTTTTAGTGTGTTCTTCCATTAATATGTACGGGTAAATTCCTTATTTTCTGATTGAGGTGTGGTAATTGCTTGATTCGTAATCGTTGTGAGATCTAATCTGCCCTTTACACTTGTTAAATGAATATTCATGTTATTCTTTGTGCTTCAATTACAAATATCTGATTTTTGAATGATAGACCAATTGTTCATTATCAAGAAGGTTTGCTTAACTAATTGGACTTTATAAATCTATGTAATTGTTTATTTAGTTCAATGCTTAGTAGCAACGTAGCATGATTAATTATGTCATAGTAATTAGTTATGTTATGGGGAATGTAGGATCTAGTTTAAATGAATTGTCCTCGTAGGAGTTTGTTGACTAGAATAAGGCCTTTTTAATTCTTAATGTTGTTAATAGATTAAATCTTGTGGACGTTCCCAGGGTTATCTATTAATTAGAGATCTAGCCAACGGTCATACCTTGGTTGACGAAAAGGTAAGGGAAGGTAAGGTGTTAGGTCGTACCAACACTATAACTATTTTATTTGTTTATACATGTGTTATTCTTGCATCAATGATCAACTCACAAAAATCAAGCATGATCCTAGCCTTAACTGGAAAATCTCCCCCTCGTATCTTCACTAGGTAATTTTAATTGTTTATTTAGTTTTCGATTACTTCTTTTTATCATCAATCTCCCCCCATTATTTTCTTTTTCTCAAAGAAATCAAGTTAAAACCAATCTCTGTGGATCGACCCTACTCCCATTTTCACAAATGTAATAGGAATTATTTTTGGTGATCTCGGCACCCACCAATGAACGTAGTTTTTCTCACCCTTTTCTTTGATGTCTGTCCATGGAGGAAGAGAGAAATGTTTTGCTGAAAATACATGGTGGCTCTTGTGGATCTTACTTAGGTGGCATAACTTTAGCCAATAAGACATTACGAGCAGGGTATTTTTGGCCAACCCTCAAGAAAGATATAATAAACTGGGAAAAGGTATGTGAGCAATGCCAACGGCACACCTCTCTCATTCACGTTCCAACAGAACCCCTCAGAACATTATCAGCACCTTGTTTGTTCTCTCACTAGTGGATAGACATAGTTGGCCTTTTCCTTATGAAGGATCACGTGGTATGGCCCAGGGACCCGCTAGCAAAAGCAATAAATAAAAACACAAAATAAGAAAAATTTAAAGCGCAGAAATAAATGAATCCAATGAGTATACCCTTGGAGCTCTCGAGCGTTCGATGTACTATAAAATAAAACATAAATAGTGCTGATGCTGAATATTAAAAACCAAAAGATAAAAGGGATGTTTCAAGAAAGCCCGTGACCATGGCACTAGAGACTCCAACTTAGGAACCCTCTAATTCAGTTGAGATGCTCGTCATATAAAGCTCTAACTTAAGAACCCTCTAATTCGCCCATACCACACTGGAGCCAGATCTCAATGTTCTCTTTGCTTGGTGTAAGGTACCAAAAGAGAGGGGCGGTCATATTTGGTTGGTGTAAGGTGGGAGAATTTTTTGTTGTGTAATAATGATCATAATTATTTTTCAAATAATTATGTTTCATATATATATATATATATTGTTTGATAATTAAGAATGTTTCTAAATTTATTATTTTATCTACAAGGTATATTTCTCTCTATTCCAAATATAGAGATCCCCAATAAGGCTAGAATTGCACTTTTCAAAATTACAATTTACAAGCTATTTATTTTCTTCCATAGAATTTTCTATGAGCTAAAAAATAATGGTCTTAGCCAATTTTATTCTTAAAAAAATACAAGCCCAATGAAATTTTTGTTTAAGTTCGATTTAATAAAAATCCATTTAATATAGCCTAACTTGTATTTAATTTACTTAAATTCATAGGCCCAAATTATACTTATTAATTAATAAGATCAAACTTATTAAACAATAAGGACAAGTCCAATGTAAATTAATGCCGTTAATTTATTCTTGGGCCTCTATCTTTGTAAGTAATCCATTTTCTTGTGGAATTAATTCCAAATTATTTCCCTGTTCTTTTCTGGTGATTTGTGTGACTCTTTAGGTTCATCTTTCAGCTAGACTTGGGCTAGTGTCTAACACTGTTATCAATTAAATTTAATTTAATTAATAATTCTTGACTAACCCGTAATCAAGAAAGCCACTAGAGACTAGGTGAATTACCGTATGAACATTTAGGCTCTCCAATCCATACGGGTACGGTTCTTTCATCTACCGTCTCTCGGCCTTAGTCTAGAGCATGAAATCAAGTGTCGGTTCCCATTCTGGACTAGGCATCTATGCTTAATACATAAGATCGCGTCACACAAAATTTCTCAACATAGGAACCTCTTTTCTTATTCGATCAACGACTATGGCCACAGATTCATAGAGTGTGAGCGCATCTCCAAGTGCATAGGACATACCTCTATCACAGGGGACAGTCCTCTTCTTGGAACTCACCGTCCTCGCTACAAACTCCGACTGCACTTAGTAAGGCTTTTGATGATTGTGTTTGTGACATAATCACCTCTCATGCAGATCCAAGATGCAGTCATCGTATGCACATAACTATCTTGATTCCTCAAGTCTAAGGACTACTCCCATACTATCGGAGTTGGGGATTTGAGTGATACCGTCCAACCCACCAAGGCTTCCATGTGATGATCCCATAAGTCAATTCAGTCAGTTGACCACCTTGTCAACTAACCCACTGAAATTGCAGAGGCATCCAACATCTGTCGCCGATGAAACATGGAGCTCATCCAATGAATGCAATACTCAGTGAGTCTCAGTAGGACTCTCGATTTCCAGTCTCGAGGTCCTCAACGCCCAGTCTTGGGGTCCTCGCGCAGAAAGTCTCAAACCAACCCTTTTAATGTTGGTTTCATAGCCGCCATCCAATGCACAACCCAACTATATGGGTTTCTTAAATGGTATGTGAGCATCTGTTGTGACGTCAAAGTAGTGCTTAATTTAATTGATAAGAATAACAAACACATTACTAGAGACGAATACTTACCATTTTCGTCGAGATAATATTACTTAAATAACTCCAATTAGCTTTTCAGTCATTAATTTCAACAATCTCCAACTTAACCTTAAAGTAAATTACTCATTTTTTCAGACTAATCTCATTATGAGCGATTTGGGATAATGGCTACGTCTTGTGGGTCTACTATAGTTTCTGCCGATATTTTGCGGTAAAACTATACATCACAACTTCCTATCATCGCTCCAAGCAAATGATGGTGTCTAAGATTTTTCTTTGGACCTGTGATGAGATCTCATGCCTTTTAGTTTGTGTTGTAGCCTAGTTCTCATCCTCCTAAGTGACCACTGAGACGGCTATGCTAGATACCCGACAATCGGATGTTGTTTTTCAATCCTAAGCACTTTCCAATAAAACTTCTAAAGTTGTCATACATTTTTAGTTCCTTCTAGTATTCCACTTGGAATCTTTCCAAATTATCACATCATCATTAAAGCCTGAACGTATGCTCCGTTTGAGATTAAACATTACTCATATGATGCTGGAAGCTATTATCGCTATAGCCTTCCAGAATCAAGTCAACATTAATGTGCGTCAAGAGTTCTTATTTAATCTTCATTTAGGTATTGAAGATAGCCCTTCAACAGTTGTCTATTACCTTTTCTGTGCACACTCGATATCCGTTGTTATGCTTAAAAATCATAAGCAACATCGGGCTCAGTGCACCAAACAGAATTCCAATGCTTCTTACGGCAAAGACGTAGAGGATGTCAAACATCTAATCTCCTCATCAGTCTACCACGACTGAATCTTGGGCAGCCTACCCTAGACAGGAATCTAATTCCTGTATGGAGAATTTTATGAACAATAATTTTGTTTTAGAGTTCCACAATATCTTTCTATCATTCAAAATGATGAAAGATGTTTTTAACATCGAAAAGACTAGTAGTAGGATTGAGCTCCCACTAACCATCCTCCTTGCTTCTGATCGAGTCATGTACCTCATGAATTTTTCACAAGAAGTCTTCGAAATACAGGCGTTCAAACCTAGTTTAAACTCCATAGCGAATATTATGGCTGCAGGCCATCTATCCGGAACAGTGTCTTACATTGTTTCTCCTTGTTCAGTTAGATTCACAAACTCGAACCTTCCAGGTAACTGGAGGTTTCTGGTCGTCCTTTGGTGAACTTAAATATGGTCAGTGAAGTTTTCATTACAAATGATGTTGGCATTATTTGAAGACGAGCCTGTATAAATGAAAATCTGAGTCTAATTTTCCTCCCATTAATATCGTTGACGTTTGCAGGACCTTTTCTCATACTCAAGACCTTTTCGTAGGATATAGGTTTGCCAATTCATATCAAATATGGTGTCTGGATTACGACCTTAGGAAAACACCATGTTTTCTAACTTGACAGTTTTCGAAAGTTATCCAGATCCATGTCCAATAAAGGTTCGAATTCTTCCTCACCAGAGACAGTTCAACATCGTCTCTTCAAGAAGAACTTCACTATATGAGAATCCCATTCTCATTTGGATATGTCAAGAACTCCTACTAAATAAACACCACCTCGATCCCATCGAAGGGTGTGTCTCCATAACCAGTTTGGATCTCCACTCCAAGTCTAATTTCTCCAAACTTTTCAAAAGTCCTTAGACTTTTGAACCCTCTACCGTTATTTGCATATTTAGTGGCTCATAGATCTCGATTTTGGATTCAATCCAACAGATTGTTCGACAAGCATTTGTTTGTCCCACAAAGTGTTTTCACAACTTTATTCCTTCTCAGGAAGGACTCACAAGTTAGTAAATTCAAATGATCTATTATTAGACTTTTTGAATCTACAAACCTATTTATCCTAACAAGAGGGATATGGCCTAGCTTATGCATGCCTAGCTTATGGACTATCGGTTTAGTCACTTGTTTTGAGCGACATTATCCAATTATGGAGTATTACAATTTATAATCAATAGACTCCTTGTCAAATAAAAGAAACTTTTATCGAAGAAGTTTGTAGTCCATTTTGTCCAACAAATGACTATTAAAAAGTTGATCATGTTGGATTACATAATTGTATACTATTTTAACATGAATACTAATAGCTAAGTTCTCTTAGCCTTATAGCTTTTGCAATAATGGCCTAGCCATCACCTAGCTTTGAGACTATATATCTTAGCATTCTATTCATTTTAAATTCTGCAATTCTGAAAACCATTTGCAGAAATGAGTTTCTAGAGCAAGTGTTCAACATTTGGGAACAGTAATCATGTTTGCTCAACAATTTCATGGCTTGGGTGGAGAAGAGTTCACGATACTCCCTCTTCCAATCTCCTTTGGCAGTTTTATGCAAACATCATATTTAAATTTTGACTGCCGAACCATTTCCCATTTCCTGTTTAGCCTCACTCATCGAGGCTCAGGAGCACTAAAAGTGCTTGCAGTGGCTGACTTTGTTCATTCTTGTAGCACCCACTATCGTTATTAGGGCTACATCTTCCCTAAATGTCATACTTATACTAACCCCTGTATCCATATATATAAATATTGATATAATCATCTAATTAATATGCATACACAAACCCAACGTCATAACAGGCATAATCAACCCACAACATCATATATACATATCAAACATCACAAGTAATCCCCATGCGTACGTTCTCTCTATACAAATAAAATACGATTTGTCCTGTAACTGACAAAGAGGAGAAAACAACATACTGGCCCGACCTGTCTGAGTATAGCGTGTAGACGTAGTTTTAAACAGGTAGACACCCTAAAGTCTACTCCTAAAAAAATGTCAGTACAGGAGTAAGTCTGCCATTCAGTAAGTAAATAACGAGCCCTATCTATTTATGTATATCAAATATAGCCACAAACAAGATAAGTAGGCAACATGCATAGAATATAGTCAATTTAATCCCAACATAATTAGCTTTATTACACCACATAGCTAACTTGAAATAAAACAACCAATTAAACTCCCTTTGTTTTAGTTTGCTTACCAGAAGGTGATATCGTGTTTTTCCTGTCAACTCAATTTCAACATTAAATAAGTTCAAGTGAATCCCCTTGACAGTTGGCTCATCAATCTCATTTGGCATCATAGCTTTTTCAATTCGCATTATAGCTCTTTCAATTCATATCAGAGCTCTTTTCATATCACATCTTTTTCATACCGCATCAAAGCTCTTTTCAGTTCATTTCTTTCTCATATCGCATCATAGCTCTTTTCATTTCATTTCGCCTTACAGGCTTTTCAACACATCAAGGGGTATTCACACCACAACTATATTCAATTTCCACCACTCCCTCATTTCCACATATCACCATTCTTATAAGCAACTAGTAACGTAAAATCATATATCAATATATTCTCATTTTTCGACACTCATAATACATCATACAACAAAAATAATATTTCAACGTATTTTCTCATTCCACATACACAATATCGTCTATCATACCACTCATATATTTTGTGATAAATCAATCTCAGCATGAACCACAAATTTATATAATAGTAATACCACAAATAAAGGGGACATATACAGATAATACTAATTATTTACTTACCTCAACCTCACAATGCTTTTATCTACTCAGTAGAAGATGGTTCGGTCTTTTCACTTTACCTCTGTATCTTATAATGAGTTATAACGCATACAATTAATATATCGATAGTATCGTAATTTTTTTTAAATATAATATTAAATATTATTTATAAAATTTCTAATAATTGTCTAATATTTCAATTCTACCAAAATATAAATCTTCGTTCTAGTTCTTTTTAATCACTAAGTATTTGGTTAATAATTCCGGTGGAATTGTATAAATTAGCTAATAATATTCAAATCTAATAAATTTAATAATATAATTAACCAACGATATCATTTTTACATCCGATTTGATTTTATTTCGATACTAATTTAAATAGCCAAAATCGTAAAATTCCGGTTAAATAGTATACCGCTCAATATAAGCAACATTTAATAAATGGACTAATTAAATAATATAATTATATAAATTATTATAATTTAAAATACAAATTTTTTACCTGTTCTTTCGTCGAGACGGATTGCAATTCCCAAATATTTGTGTTGTGTGTACTGTAATTGTGCATGTGTGTGTATGAGTAATGAGAAAGAGAGGAGAGAGAAGTGAGGTGGGCCGCCATCCTCTCTCTCCTCTCATTGTACAAATTTTTATATATAATATTATTATTATTTTATTTATTTATTTAAATTTTTTTTAAAATATCCATTACGTCCTTCTTAATTTTTTTAATTAATATAATTTGCTTTCAAATATTATAATGAAGTTCCATTTATTTTGTTTAAATTTTATTATATTCCAATTATGATCTATAATTTATTTATTAATCACTAAGTTTCATAAAAATTTGTCAATTAATCCTACAATTATGTATTATAATTTTTGGGGAGTCACAATTATCAACTCATAAAATGGTCTTCTCAAGCCCATTTAGACTTCTAAATAGGTGAAAGGAGGGATGAATAGACCTAAAGAATTACGTTAATGTACCTCTCTTTTTCAAGATCAACATTGAGGTCATCGATCTTCTCACAAGGGATAGCATCTTAATGCAATATTTTTATACAGACGACCCTTAGTCATCTTGATTTCAAAAAGTGCTTTCGTCGCAGCATATCCAATATGTCGGTTCAGTGCCGCATATATTTGATTTATGTTAAGCATCATTGAGCCAACAACGTCCAGCCTATCATACCGCTCATGGATGATGGAAGCATGTACGCGAACCTTGCGATTATCCTCATGCCTTAATTCCGAACGTCAAACGTTCTTTAAGTAAAGACTCCTCTCGCAAGTCCGATGGACGTGGTTTATCCATGACATAAACCAGATTCGAAAATCAAGGATAATCCTTCGATTTTGTATTTTCACAGACAATCTTATTGGTTCGTCTTATTAAATGAAATAAATCTCAAAATATAATTGGAAAATGGATCTTTGACATGCATTCTAAACGCAAATCAGAAAAATAAGTAGATTACATTATTATTGAGTTTGAGTTAAGATTTGCTCTTTTAGTTGTTAACCCTCCCACTATTTCTACAAAATCCCACCACTCTCAAGTGGGGTTTCGAAAAATCCTTTCCTAGTGGGCTTGGATCCATAAGAACAATTTACCATGCCCCTCTTTTACGATTCACATGAAAAAATCCTTGTGGGAGAGAACCAATGCCATTCTCATTCCATGAAATCCCAAGATGTTTTCCCTCACCTCTTCACATGATACCGAGGACTCCAAGTGAATCATGCTATTCGATGTTAAGCCCAACCCATCAACAAAATCTCACCTCAATTGTCTCCACCACTACTCGTAAGACGGGGAAACAACAAGCGTGTTCCTTTATTCATAACAATAATGTAGCTTGTCTTCTATTCCAAATGTGCCACGACTCGTGAGACAACATTTGGATAGCGGTAACTATATCATGATATTGTTATGGATAGAAGGTCTGGACAGATTGAAATACCATTTATATCCAAGTCCATTATGGACTTAATATTTGCTTAGTGTTCGGCTCAACCTATTAACCAAATCACACTTCAAAACTGTCCCCCCCCCCTCCACCGACTCGTTAGACAAGGAAACAGTGAGCATGTTTCTTTATTCGCAATAATGGTGTAGCTTGCCTCTATTCCACATGTGTCACAACTCGTGAGACCACACTTGGATAGTGTCAGCCTCCTTACCACATTAATGTGGATGGAAACCTTGGACAGATCAAACTCTTTTGATCCAACTGCAGTTTGAGCCCTAACACTTTAACTTGGTCCAACCAAGTGAAATTAAATTTTGAGTGTCAACTTAGACCTCATCACATTAATATTTTCATACACAACTATCAAATATTTAAATACATTAAATAAAAGAATTAAACGCATCACATACAAAATAATTAAGCATACCCCTAGGGATGATCATGAGTCCAACCTATGCAACTCACTGAGCCCGCAATGAGTAAATGGTAAGTCTAAGGTGACCGTATGCTATTATAAAATAATTTACCAATCAACATGTAGATGGGCGTTGTAACTTCTTTGTGGTCCTCCTTCTCCTTGGGCTTCTTCCTTCATGGACCTTCTTCTCCATGGGTTTGCTTTTGTTACAAAAATAAAACCCTCACTAAAATTCCTATACTACTCTCATTACAACTTAAAAACAAGCCCCGATAAAAAGTTGGGGGAGTACATAAGGAGGGAGATAACAAGCCTTAGTATTCTAATGCTAAAAACAAGAGGGACAAAGAGGAAAGCATTACAAGGGCATACGAGCCCAACCATAAAAAACATAACCATACAAGAGATTGTAGGCTTCGTAATTATCCACCCATACATTTTATAATCTACGTCCCATTTAATATTACAATCGATGATATCCAGTATCGCAACAATTCATTATACGAATAAAAAACACAAGCTCGAAATTTACAAACAAAAGGATGATATGTGCATCCCATGCACAAAATAAATCGAATTAATTATGCAATTTTATTTTTTAGAAAGAATCTAATTTTATCCAAAAATTAAAAATAACATAATTAATAATGAAGGAAAAAGTTCAGAAAATTAAATTTTCAAAAAACGGCTAAAGACAACCCAACCATCGGCCCTACAGCGTGCGCTGCTGTCTGTACCCCCGTTGTAGGCACGCGCGGGCGAAACAAGGGCGTGGTCGTGCTCGCACTGTACCGGCAGCGATAGCGCTGCTATGATTTTTCTTCCTTTTTTTGTGTTTAACATAAAATAGCAAAATAAAGCATAACTACAAAAAAATTCAAATTGTCATATACTTTAATTATCAAATAAATTGCAAAAATTGAACGAGCTATTTTCATCATATAACAACTAAACGAAAAGCGATAAAAACATGTTTCAATAGCCATAGAAGTACATTAACATGAAAATATTACAAAACCATCAGCCCCTACGTCAAACAGGGCTCTGATAACACTGGAAGGATCGCATGGCGCGATCCTGGAATGCGGTAGCGGAAGCGATAAATAAAAACGCGAAATAACAAAAATTCAAAGTGCAGAAATAAATGTATCCAAGGGTTGTACCTTGGGAGTTCCCAGGTTTGCTGTACTAGGAAATAATACACAAATCGGGCTGGTGTTGAGTACCAAAAATCAAAAGTAAAAGGGATGAAAACAATATCTTCATTTAACGTTCGGTTAAGATGCTCTTCACGTGAGGCTCAAAGTGTGCCAAAAGGGAGGGGCGCCCGAATTGCTAGGTTGAAGAAGGGGAAATTTTTTTTTATGTAATAATAATCACAATTATTTCCCAAATAATTATGTTTCATATATGTATATATATATATTGTTTGATAATTAAGAATATTTTTAAATACATTCTTTTATCTACAATGATTTCTTTTTATTTCAAATGAAGAGATCCCCAATAATGGCTAGAATTGCACTTTTCAAAATTGCAATTTTCTAGTCATTTATTTTCATCCGTGGAATTTTCCATGCTCTCAAATAATGGGCTTGGCCAATTTTTATCTTTAAAAAAATACAAGCCCAATGAATTTTTATTTATATCCAATTTAATAAAAGTCCATTTAATTGAGCCCAACTTATATTTAATCGAATTAAAAACATAAGCCGAAATTTTCTTATTAATTAATAAGATCTCACATATTAAACAATAAGGACAAGCCCAATGTAAATTAATGACATTAATTTATTCTTGGTCATTTTAAATCTAATGGATCTTTGTTTGCATGTAATCCAATTACTTGTGAAATTAATTCTAAATTAATTCATTGTTCCATTCTGGTGATTTGTGTGTGACTCTTTAGATTCACCTTTCAACTAGACTTGGAATAGTGTCTAACACTAATATTAATTAAGTCTAATTTAATTAATAATTCTTGATTAACCCTAAATCAAGAAAGTCCGTCACTATGGGTGGCCGTCTAACAACGGTCCATGGCACTAGAGACTAGGTGAAAATATTTAGGCTCTCTAGTCCATGCGGGTACGGTCCTTCCGTCTACAATCTCCCAGCCTTGGTCTAGAGCATGGAATTAGGTGTTGGGTTCCCATCCTAGATTAGGCATCTATGGCAAGACTCAGTGGGACTCCCGATGCCCAGTCTCGAGGTCCTCGTCTTGGACTAGAACTAACCCTCAAAAGTTGGTGTAATAGTCGCCATCCAATGGCAACCAAACTACATGGGTTTATTAAATGGTCTGTGGGCATCTCTTGTGATGTTCAAGTAGTGCCTCATAATTGGTAAGCATAAGAGACACATAAACAGAGACGAATACTTACCATATTCATCCGAACAATATTACTTAAATAAAGATTGCTTGAACGGTTCACAAATCGTTAACCCCAATTGGATTTTTGGTCATCGATTACGACAGCCCAACTGCAGAAGGACAACGTAAATTCCTCCTTGTAGTAGTAGATTATTTCAGCAAGTAGGTGGAGACGGAACCTTTAGCCTAAATTACAAAAAATGAAGTGATAAAATTCTTCATGAAAAATATCATCTGCAGCTATGGTTTACCTCGTTATAATTTCTGATTACGGTCGCCAATTTTAGGGATGAAAAATTCAGGATTGGTGTGCGAGCAAGGCATTCACAATACTTCAAGTTCCTTGCTTATCCCAAGCTAATGGGAAAGTCGAAGTCATCAATCGAATCCTGGTTCAAGGGATCAAAACAGAGCTAACACATGCAGGCGGATAGTGGGTAGACGCGTTGCCAGGAGTATCGTGGTCGTACATATCCCTTGTTCCACCACTAGAGAAACTCCTTTCTACTTAGCGTATGGATCAGAAGCAGTCATCCCAGAAGAAGAGCTGGAAACTTTCAGAGCAAATAGTATGAGCAGGAGAATAATGATTACTTGTAGCGATCTAATTTGGACTTAATAGACCAAGTACGAGAAGATGCTCCCACCAGTGCAAAAACGCATAAGCAGAGGGTAGTCAACACTTACAATCGGCAAGTATGAAGGAGAGAATTCCAAGTGGGAGACTTGGTACTCCGACGAGCCGGTGCTCTTTGACTAGTAGGGAAACTAGCCCCTAACTGGGAAGGACCCTATAAAATCACTCAAATCATCAAATTTGGGGCATATGAACTAGAAGACGTAGATGTCAAAAGCTTTCTCGGCTATGGAATGCTTGTAACCTTAGGAAGTTTAACTCTTGAAATTTATTTACGTACAAAGTGGATTATTAAATGTAAAGGAGCCATTTCTTAATAAAATTTCAGCTTTTGCCTTTCTTTCTATAATGGTGGTAGGATTGAATCTCAAAACTAAACTATGTAGTACAAACTTGGTTCCACTTAATTCACCTTACTGTTGCACGCTCTTAAGTCGCCTTGAGAGCAAACGCGCACTTAAGGTGCCCTGTTGGCGCACGTTCGTTAAAATTGTCCTGCTAGCGTACACTTCACTTTAGCCACCTTACCGGTGCATATTTTATGTCGCCCCATTTTTCACTTAAACTGTCTTGTTGACGCACATTTTATTTGCATTGCTTTGCTAGTGCACGCTTCACCCTACTGGTACCCATAAGCTATCTTATTGGCGTATTCCTCACCTATGCTATCTTATTGACTTACGTTTTCCAAAGGTATTTTCTTTAATTCGATTTTACACTTTGCATTAACACAGTAAAGTATCAAGAACATTCTCAAGTATATTATTATGCTTCCTTATCTCCATACCTAATTCTAGAATGCCTGATTGAAGTAGATTTATACTTCAAGAGATGGCTTCTTTAAATGATCTACCCTATCGAAATTCACAACAGAAATATTTAGGATATATTTTCTCGACATCTTCCACAAGAAGGATCCTGTAAATAAAGGGAGGATAGTATCACTCTTTTCTTTCAGGAATCTTACTCAACATATTAGACGCAAAAGGAAATTACATAAATTGCAGAAGAGGTGAATGAGAATTTAAACTATCCAAAAACCCACAAGCGGGCATTGTGGTAAAACCTCACACAGGAGGGAGACATAATGTGCGCATCAAAATAGAAAGGACAGAGATCACATAGCAGTAGGAGGGCTAGCATTATCATCAGCAACTGCGGGAACCACCCTCGAAGGAACAACATCCTCCACCATGGTGTCCTCTGGTATCTGTGGGAACCACGCCTTTAGGTGGAGCATGCAGCAGGCTCTCTGGCAACTCTCAGGGCATTTCCTCATCAGGCTTAGGAACATCTGCCAAGCCAGCATTAATGTCCAAAGAGTTAGTAGGAGCAGTCAAGGGAGGATCAGTAAGGAGATGCTAAAATTCTTCAGACTTCTTGAAGTTTTCCAGCCTGCTCGTCCACAGGTCCTCGAATTTTTTCGCCCTTCCTCAGTAGGGGGGTAATTTTGAAGCTTTCACATTGCTTGCTCCAAACGACCATGTAAGCTTGATACCTCAGATCTTAGATGAGTAAAGCGAGCCTCATATTGGCGCTCGTTTTCACGCATATCCCCCTCTAGCTCTTCTTCCTTCTTTTGGGCCTCCTCCACAGTAGGTCCTCCACGCTCTAGTAGATCCCCAATCAGCAGGACCATCTGCAAACAAGGTAAAGCAAATTTCTCAATTTAAGTATACATTAGAATTAAAATTGTTATACTTCTTACCTTGCTAGCACAGGAAGCCAGTAAGTTCATGATCTTATTGCTAGGAAGGCTCTTTAGAAAACTCTTATTCGTAGGAACCAGGAGCCCTTTTGCAAAGTAAGCCGCCCGACTGCTCTCATCTTCCTCTTTCAGCAAGGAGGGAATCTCCTCTACACCCAGTTTGTCTCCCTTTCTCTGAACTAGCGAAGTTCGAGGTGTACCTACACGAGTGATAGGTGAGGAGCAGGCTAGAGGAACGAACCTGAAGAAGCCTTAGTTTTCTTGGAAGCAGAGGAAGAACGACTCTTGCCAATAGACGCATGGAAGAGGAGCTACCCCCAGGATTCTTTCCCTCACTTATGGCCTTATCCTACAATAGCTTGCTGAACATGTTAACTACAAGAAATGTAAAGTTGTTAAACGTAATTCTTCCATTTGCTTAAAGCAAAGAACAAAGTGCACGGAGAGGATATACCATCCGCCGTATCAAAAACCACTTCCTCGGGACTTAACCTAATGTGGAAAAGGAGGGCTAGATGCACTAACTCACGGGAATCATGATGAAAAGCATTCAGTTGCTTCAACATAAGCTTGAAGGGAGCAAGATGATTACGTTCAAAATATCTAGGAAGATCGGGAGCAGTTGAATTCCAAGATGTAGGAAATAACCAAGGATTGGGAGAAGACACGAAGAAGTATTGGAGTTTCCACTCCTTAATGGAGGCATCAGAAGGAACAAAATGCTCATCTTCACCAGAAGTGTAGTAGAGTAAACCTGGACTAGCTTTCATCAGCATGAAAAAGGAGTGAAATTAGGCAGCTGAAGGATTCTCTCCTAAGTTTTGCACTAAGATATGGAAGCTAGCAATGAGACTAAAAGCTTTTGGGGCAAATTGAATCAAAGGTACTTGAAACAAGGTAGTTATTTTCGAGGGATCAGTTGGAGCAGGAACCTTAAGTATAAAATCGTTTGAAATGCCAAACTTGGACCTTAGGACACCTATATATTCCTCCCTCAAACAAGAGCGATAAACCCTATAAGATTCGATAATAGAAGCAACTAGCAAGTCCTCTGTTTTTCTCCGCTCAGACTCCTCCTTAGAGATTCTTTTCTTACTGCTCACCTCTTACTCACGTTTACTCCCCAGAGGGCGATCTATGTTGATCAGAAAGGGCGCATGATAGATTATGAAATCCTCAATCACTCGCTCATCTATTCTTTCCTCAAACATGGTTAAAATTTGGCAGAAAAGATCGGAAGCTTACCTAGGAAACAAGACACAACAAGACGATGACAGGAGAAAAGATGGAAGCATGCAAAAAAATTAGTGGGTTAGAAGATACCCTACCACCAAATGCGTAAAGAAGGGAAGCAAGAGAGATTCTTTTTACCTTAGGAAGTCGAGGAAGGAAATAAATCAAAAAAAAAATATTCCTTATATATATATGCACAGTCATTCCAGCTGTGGACTCAAAGCCCCCGGAAATAGTGCAACCTTCAAGAAAAATTGGGACTCTTCTCCTTCCTTTTTGCAATTATTACAATTTATATTCCCCTTTTTAAATTCAAAATTCAAATTTTACAAGACTTTACAAAAAAGGAGGGAATTTTTATATTTTTTGGAGGAGTAGTCTCAAGCTAGAGCACGGTAGCCATTCTCACTTCGGGAGCTCAGCATGAACCTCCCTGCTGACAAGCAAGGAATTTTTTCTCTTTCTTGCTAGACCTCTTACCTACTCCAGTAGTCCAACTCTACGACTTGCACTCCTGGAGTGGGGGGAGAGATGATGTCCCCTAAAATTATTAGGCCAAGCCCACAAATTTGGCATACTAGCCCAACCCGCTAAAAACCCAATTAGTTCATTAGCAAGACGGAGAAAGGCCCACCAACAGAACGGATAAAGCCCATCAGTAGGGAATAAAGGCCCAAAAACTTACCTATAGCATTAGTGAACTGGTAAGCCCAAAAAATAAGCCCATTTAAGCCGGACACATCATCATACAACTAGGAGACATACCGTATAGCTTGCCCATACATTTATACGTGTTACTCTAAAATATCTCCAAGTGATGTTTGGTAAATCGGGCATAAATGAGCTGGAAGGATTGTGAATAACTGATTCCCTAAAAAACAAGCAGGTTTGGTAGGTTTTATTCCAGCTCACGTATCTCTTTCAATTCTTATCCAAATCACTAACTGTTTATTGTGAGTGATAGCCAGCTCGGAGAGTTTTACAATGTCGTACGACATTCAACAATTGGTCTTATATCCAATTCTGTACAAAGCCTATATATAGAGGCCTTGTGCAGGTTTCTAGAACACATCATGAATATCACTCTCATTCTCGAAATCTATCTTGCGAGCATTACGCTCTCTCGGTTTTCATGCTATTTCAGGCTTACAAATTACTTCCACGTGAATATTCAACATTTTCAATGATATTACACCATTTTCTCACTCTATTTCAAGGTTTCCTTTTATTTTTCCTTAATTTGTTACCGATTTAAGAATCGGAGTGCTAACCTCTATTTTGCAGGGCTAGTCCTTCGATAATTTTAGAATTTTCTTAAAGGTTCTTCGACACTTGTGGTGTAGCCAAATTTCTAGTACGCATCACATTAATTCATAAAATTATTGGTATGAATTTTCCTCAATTTTTCTCTCTTTACATGAACAAGAGTTCCCAACTCTTTAAATTTAGCCATTAATTCATAAAATTCTTGGTGTGTGAATTTTCCTTAGTTTTCCCTATTTAGAGTAACAAGAGGGTTCTTTTTCTTCCGATTCAGAAGAAGTTGTTGAATATTCAGAGTTTTCTTCGATATTTTTAAGCTGGACTTGAAAGTCAGAATTTTCCTCAGATTGTCCTTCTTGAGAGGATTCATTTTCTTCCAAAAATATTATAATTATTTTATTTTCTTTTCTTCCTCCTCTAAATTAAGACTATTAATTTTCTTTTTTAATCTTTTAGCTTTTTTATTTTGGTATCTATTTGCAATTGTCTGTTTTGCCACATATGAAAGTGGTCTATTTTTTGGAGTTCTGTACTTTGGAATTTTTTTGTCTGTACGATGGTTTCATTCCTTTCCCAAACTGAGCACAAAATTATCCTACTTGACTTTCTCGATTAAATTTTGTCTTTAAGTTTGTTGGTTAAACTGATTTCATTGCATAAATTCAATTGGTTTTGGATACAAGTTTCAATTAACTTGTCATTAGTATATTGATTATTTAATCTATATTTCTCCTTTTCGAAGAGGATTTCTAACCCTTTCAGCAAAAAGATGAGGAAGGCAATCTTTGAATTTAGATTTTCAATGAGTATCATTCGATTTTGAATGTTTCATTACACTACTAAGGAAGACATCTTTGTACCATTTAAATGAAGTTAAAGTTTTACATTCTAAATTTTGTAATGAGGTCCTAATGTTTTCACTATTAACAAACTATCTTCCTGTAAAATGTTCAATCATATTTATAGCTAGTGTGTATCTACATTTTTTTCTGAGATATTATTTTTAATTTTTACTGTATTTAAAACCTCATCTTTGTCAACTTGACTAAGATAATTTTCCCACAATCCTTTTAACTGACCAGTGAATCTTGCTATTATCATTTTAGCAATAGTTTTATCGGAATTTTTATTTCCTTGACATATAATGCTGTACATTATCATCCTATGTATTGTAAATTTGTCTTTCGATAAATCCATCAATATTTCATTCCTAAATTTATTTTTCGTTATAACTATTTTGGTCAATTTTATCTTGTTCTTCATAAAGAACATTTCGGGGCATTGGTCTGGAATAATTAAATTTTGTCTGTACTGAATTTCTAGCAAATTTTTCTAATTTGTTTATTTCTTTTGAGAATTTTTCTTTGTAATATCTGGTGGTGGTTGAATAGAAGATCTAGCAATAATTTCTCTTTTTGTTCCATTAATTAGTGTTTTATTAGATTTATCAATTTTATTATTTAATTATAATTTTCTCTCCTATAATATTTAAATATAGATGGCATAATTTTATTTTTTCAATAATTCATTTATTTGTGTTATTGTGATAATTAAAGTGTCATCTTCAATTAGTTTGAAAAATAATTTGAAATTAATTTCTATTTCACTTGTAATTCATTTTGAAAGGATGTTGAGGGGCATATACATTATTAAGGACTTTCCCTTTCTCCAGAAAGTATTTTCTTTTCAAGACATCTAAATATTGTTTTGAATATTTGGTTGTAAGCCAAGGAACAAAAGCAACTTTCTTATTTCATATAACTAATCTTTTATAAAAATAATTTGAAATTCTCTTTTGTTTCTCCAACGGGAAATTTTCATGAAATCATTTTCTAAATGGTTCCATATTTTTTCTGAAAAATCTTCTTTAATTTCTATGCCAAAATCTCTTAAATTTGAGTTATCTAATAATGGGATCCCTGTTTCAAGATCAACTAAATCTATTATGTTCATTTATAAACAAAAGTCTGTTTCTAAAATTAATTCTTTATTTAACTTTGTATCCTTACAAACCCCTTTAATGATATTATTCGATTGTATTCTAATTTTTTTGCCCTAATTATAATTTGAGAAGTTGATGCCATAGATAGGGATATTACTTCCATGAGTGAGAAGTAAGAGACTGTAGATTATCTTAAAAATTACTCTTTAAAAACTTTGGTTGATTTACACTTAATTAGGCTTTTTTTTTTTTTTTTAATTTTTGAAATGGAGCGATGAAATATATTAAAGAAACCAACAAAGAATCCAGTACAAAATTCACTCTGTCCACTACTGACAGTAATGTGAAACCTACTTCTACATGCCTAAGAATGAAAACAATACCTATTTCGACAACATATAAACTTAGCCACTCATCACATTTCAGCTTCCACGAACTGCTAACCTTGTATCCTCAAACATCTGCGAGCGCTACAATATTTCTCAAGCATCACCATAGCATTTCGTCACACATTCCATGGGTTTTGAATTTTACCTTCCATTAGCCTCCTGCAACAATGCATCCAAAGTGCCCTGCATAGAGTAAAGAACCATGCCTGCTCCACTTTATCCAATTGTCGAATCACATATAAAGTCTATTCTGCAGGACCCCCTAACAAATTTGACATATGTCTCCATGCTATATTCGAAAAATCCCATAGCTGTCTACCGAATGAACAATCCCAAAGAACATGTCTTTTATTGATTCCTGACGAGAAAGCAGTAAAATTGCATAGAAAATACATGATTTCAGGGAGAAAACTCTGAGATTTCATTCATATTATTCTCTAGCAATGTACAATGAGCTTTGTATAAATACAATGAAGAAGATGGCGTAACAGAAAGCAAAACAAACTCTCTGAACAAACTAACTACTAATACACGTCATCCTCCACGTGACTGCCATATCAAAAACGTGAAGAAGAGAAAGAGAAATTGTTTTAACAAGAAAACACATTTTTCATCGTCTTCTTGAGCAGCTCTGCAACTGTGTTCTATTTGCTGCTGGATTGCTCATCTTGCCAAGCTTCAACCTGGATGCCATTCACGAATAGTTGCAACACCCCCCCCCCCACAAGTTGGATTTGGGAGACCCAAGAACAAGCCCAACTTGCCCAATAGTGTAGAGAAGATAGGACCAGAAAGGGGCTTAGTGAATCAGTCCGCCACCTGATCATGACTACTAACAAAGGTAGGACGAAGAAAACCAGACTTATATCAATTACGGACGACATGACAGTCAATATCCAAGTGTTTTGTAAGTTAGTGAAATACTGGGTTAGCCATTATATGAATAGCGGCTTGATTATCACAGTGTAAAGGAATGGGATCCTGCAAAGAAATGCCAAAGTCACGAAGAAGATATAAGATCCATTGCAATTCACAAGTAGTTGCAGCCATACTACGGTATTCGGCCTCTACAGAAGCACGTGAATCGTGGGCTGTTTTTTTGTTTTCCATGAAACCAATGCTTCACCAAGGAAGATGGCAAAGCCTGGCCCAATTTGCGTCACAGAAGGCCTGAAGTTGCAGCGAGTTTGAAGTGGAAAAAAAAAGGCCTGTGTCAGGACAACCTTTCAAATAACGTACCAAGTGCAAAGCAGCGTGCCAATGAGAACGGCAAGCACGCTGCAAAAATTGACTCAACTGTTGAACTCCATGGGATATATCATGCCATGTAAAATTTAAGTACAACAAACGTCCTACCAGACGACGGTAAAGCTCTGGATCAGTAAGAAAATCATCAGAAACTGAGCAAAGTTTAATACCAGGCGGCAATGGTGTGGCTGTGGACTTTCCTTGCTGCAATCCACAATCTGAGATAATGTCTTGTATGTACTTTGACTGAGTTAGGAATGTACCAAGGTCTGATCGAGCAATTTGGAGTCCCAGAAAGTAACGAGCATTGCCCAGATCTTTGATTGTAAACAGACTGTGAAGGTGAGACTTTTTCTGCGAAATATAATCAGTTGAAGGAGCCATAATTAGTACGTCATCAACGTACACCAGCAGCCCAACAAATCCAGATTTCAACTGCTTCAGAAACAGACAATGGTCATGCTGAGATTGTTGAAAACCGTAGGCCTCAAGGCTTCGCGTGAAATCCAAGTTCCACTAACTCGAAGCCTGCTTTAACCGTAGAGAGAACATTGAAGTAGGCAGGCATGACCAGGGGGAACCATATAGCCTTCAGGTGCGATCATGTAAATCTCCTCGTCAAGACGCCCATGAAAAAAAGCGTTATTGACGTCTATTTGGTGAAGGGGCCATCGGAATGCAGTGGCAAGAGCTACAAATAGGCGCACAGTTACAGCTTTTGCAACGGGAGAAAACCTCTCTGTATAATCAATGCCTTCCACCTGTGTGAAGCCCTTAGCCACCAGTCGCGCTTTAAAGCGTTCAGTAGAGCCATCCTCGCGTAACTTCGTTTTGTACACCCACTTACAACCGATGGATTTTTTGTCAGGTGGAAGTGGAACCACAGTCCAAGTCTGGTTCTGTTCTTGTGCACGCAACTCTTGATTCATTGCCTTAATCCACTGAGGAATGGTGGATGCTTGTGTATAATTCTGTGGCTCCTGCAACATAGAAAGTGAGGCAACAAAATCCATATATGCAGAGCTAAAACCAGTGACAGTAGGAATGGGGGAACTTGAAGCGAAGTGGCAGACGAAATCATCAAGCCAAACTGGTCTAGTATGAGCGAGAGTAGATTTACGAAGAGGAGGAGGAGACGTACGTGCAGTAATGGGTGAAGAGGAGAAGGAAACATTGGGTGCCTCAGTAGCAGACAGATTAAGATCAACGACATCATCAGTTAAAGGGACTTGAGCTAGAGGAACAGAGATGGATGAAGACTGAATAGTGGAAAAAGGAAAAATGTGCTCATGGAATTGGACGTTTCTGGAGATAAAAATGGAACGAGTAGCAAGATCGAAGACCCTATACCCCTTTTGCCCAGGAGGATAACCCAGGAACACACATTTGGAGGAACGTTGGTCAAATTTGGAGGTGTGAGCATTGGGCTTTATGGCATAACATAGACAACCTAAAGTCCGTAGATGTGAATAGGGAGGAACTTTATTGAAGAGAACTTCATATGGTGATTTCCAACCCAGAACATACGTGGGAAATCGGTTAATAAGATATGTAGCTGACAAAATTGCATCCCCCCAGAAATGACGAGGAAAAGAACCTTGAAACATAATAGAACGGGTCACCTCAAGTAGGAACCTATGCTTGCGTTCTACTACTCTGTTTTGCTGCGGAGTGTAGGCACAACTTTTCTAATGAATAATACCCCAATCAAGTAGGAAAGACTGAAAGGATGAACTAAGGAATTCACTTCTGTTGTCAGTGCGAATGGACTGAATTTTTTTGTTGAACTGGGTAAGGATAAGTTTACAGAAATTTTGAAAGACTTCTAAACATTGGTTTTAAATTTCATAAGAGACATCCATGTTGATCTGCTATAGTCATCTACAATCGTTAGAAAGTAGTGACATCCAGAGGTACTAGGCACCTTGTAAGGACCCCATATGTCAATGTGAACAAGAGAGAAAATAGAGTTTGATTTAATAGCACTAGATTCAAAAGGAAGTGCGTGCATTTTTTCGAGAGGACAGATTTCACACGGATTTTTGGTGCAATCGAACAAATGTATATCAACAATATGTTTCATTGAATTTTTAGATAAGTGTCCAAGACGTTTGTGCCACAAATCTCCTTGGTTAACAATCAAGCCACAAGAGTTCGATTTACAGTCAAGGAATGAAGATTTCCCTTTGTTTGCAACAATGGATGTATCAATGATATAAAGATTCTTAAGCAAGTGTCCAGTTGCCAAAACTCTACTAGTCTCCTAGTCCTGCAGGTGCAAACAGATTTCAGAAAATGGAAGCGAATAGGTAAGGAACCACACAATTGCCTTACGGACAACAAGTTCACTAAAAAAGTAGGAATATGGAGTACTTGTGTAAGAGTGATATCTGGAGTGAATTTCATTGCACCTATGGTCGACATAGATTGTGTTTGTCCATTTGGTAAGTGGATGATCAAAGGCTCATCAAGGTTATCATAGGTATGGAACAAACGTATATTTGCACATATATGGTTTGTTGCGCCACTATCTATTATCCATGAAGTAGAAATAGCAGACATAGAACTCTGAGTATTACCTGCAAAATTGTCCAGTTGGGCGGAGTAAACTTGAAGGGGATCAAGTGGGTATCATCGTGCATGATCTTCTTCATCTCTGTCCTTACTATGTATGCTATGTTAGGGTACTTCTCCTCATATACGGTTCCTTTGGAATCAGTAGATGCCAAAGCATTGAATGCTCTGCCTCGCCCCCCAGATTTCCTCCTTTGCTCAGTCATTTCCTTGTACCAGTCTGGAGTGTCATGCAACTTGAAGCACGTGTCTCTGGAATGTCCAGATTTGTGGCAATGTTCACAAACTAACTGTCTTTTATCTACTGTTTTTTTCTTGTGAACTTGGGCATTTAATTGAAACGCAGCACCATTATTTGTGTCTGTGTTGCTGATGTTCATTTGCATTTGCTTTTCTATTCGAATGAGCATCGAATATGCTTTGGTAACTGAAGGTAACGGATCCAACAAATAATATTTGGCTACGAGCTTGATCATAGACCATGCTCAGTCCTACCAAAAACTGAATCAGCAGATTTGAAGCACTCATATCTGCCATGGCCTTGTTGATTCCACATGTGCATCCTGCATAAACACACTTAGGACTGGGAGCTAGGCATGAGAGTTCATCCCACAATCGCTTCAACTGCGTATAATACTCAGTAATGCTCAGGTTCCCTTGTGTTACTTGCCCAATTTCCCTCTGCAATTGATAAACCATCATGCTATTGCTATCCCCAAATCGAGCCTCTAGTTCCAACCACAACTCTCGTGAAGATGTGACATACATAAACGATTCTGCTAGTTCCTTAGTCACAGAATTCAATACCCATGTTGTAACCATGGAATCAATACGATTCCAACGCTTAAATTCATCAGTATTTGTATGGGGACGAATAGCAGTGTCGTTAATAAAATCGAGCTTCATCTTTGCAGTTAAAGCTCTCCTCACTGCTCTGCTCCAGGCAAAATAATTATTGCCAGTAAGTAGTGCTGATACCATCACCATTCCTGGGTGATCCGATGAGTGAAGATGCATAAATTCCTGGTCGAAGCCACCACGCGAAGTCGCGTCGTTGCCCATAGAACCGCTGTACTCTGCGGATGCCATAGCAAAAATTCTCAAACAATTTATTTCCCAAAGTATGCAGAGACCTTCACGAAGAAGGCTCTGATACCATGACGAGAAAGCAGTAAAATTACACAGAAAAATACATGATTTCAGGGAGAAAGCTCTGAGATTTCATTCATATTATTCTCTAGCAATGTACAATGAGCTTTGTATAAATACAATGAAGAAGATGGCATAACAGAAAGGAAAACAAACTCTCTGAACAAACTAACTACTAATACACGTCAACCTCCACGTGACTGCCATATCAAAAACGTGAAGAAGAGAAAGAGAAATTGTTTTAACAAGAAAACAAGTTTTTCATCGTCTTCTTGAGCAGCTCTGCAACTGTGTTCTGTTTGCTGCTGGATTGCTCATCTTGCCAAGCTTCAAGCTTCAACCTGAATGCCATTCACGAATAGTTGCAACAATTTCAATGCCACACCACACACTAGGCAGGCTGTATCAATACCTCAACTCGTGATGCCAATTCCTCCAATGTCAGCAAAGCTTCCATACACATCTTCCACATGAACACCCTAACCTTCGGGGGGGCCAACACGGCATACAACCGCCTACAAAGAGCCCCACCCCTTGGTTAAATGTAAATTTAAATAAGCACTTCTGATCGAGAAACATGTGAGATTTGCAAAAAACAAAATACCAGTAAAGGAGATGTATGACATCCATGGATAAAAACTCAATTTCTTGTAAAATTGTTACAGCACAAAGTGAAGATAACTTCCAGTTTATATACATAGCGAATTGATATAACGGATACCTAACTAACTGGGCAATGATGTGGCCCAATGCTAAGAGGAATATAGGACAACCATCGCAGCTCACAAACAGTCGCAGCCAAGTTGCGATACTCCGCTTCAGCCATGGAACGAGAGACCGTAGACTATTTCTTGGTCTTCCAAGAAACCAAAGCATCACCCAAGTAACACAGAATCCAGTCATTGATCGTCTAGAGTAAGGGCATGTCGCCCAATCGGCATCGCAGAATGCTCTCAAAGCCAAGGAATTTCGAGAAGGAAAGAAGAGTCATTTGGAAGGACATCCCTTTAGATAACGGACGACATGCAGTGCGGCCTTCCAATGAGCGTCGCCGGGGCGAGCTAAAAATTGGCTAAGTTGTTGCACCGAATGGGAGATATCAGGATGAGTAAAGCCTAAGTAAAGTAGGCGACCACAAGGCATCGATATGCATCAGGATTGGAGAGTAAAGCACCAGATGAAGCCATATCCCGTATGATATCCATCACGTATTTGTTCTGAGCCACAAAAAGACGGCTGGAGCTGCGGGCAATTTCAGAACCGAGGAAGTAACGAGCTGTTCCAATGTCCTTAATAGTGAATATCTCATGAAGATGTTGTTTAACTTGTTGGATATCAAATACAGAGGGACCGGTGATGAGTATGTCGTCGACATAAACCAACAACGCCATTGGACCTGAAGCTGTTTCCTTGATGAATAGGCAATGATCGTGGGCAGACTGAAGAAAATCGTAGGCCTTGAGCTTGTTGGTGAATTCAACATTCCATTGGCGGGAGGCCTACTTCAAACCGTACAAAGAGCGCTGCAATTTGCAAACAAGTCCAGAATCAACAGAGTATCCGTCAGGTGGAATCATATATATATCCTCCTCCAAGTAGCCGTGAAGAAAGGCGTTGTTAATATCCAGCTGCTCAAGTGGCCAATCACGAGAAGCAATAACTGCAAGAAAATCGCGAACTGTGACATTCTTGGCACGGGAGAGAAACTATTGGTGTAATCCACTCCCTCGATCTGATTGAACGCCTTAGCCACCAACCGCGCTTTATACCTCTCCACAGACCCATCTGCTCGTAGCTTGGTCTTGAACACCCACTTGCAACCCATTGCACGTTTACCAGAAGGCAAAGAGGTAATAGTCCAGGTCTGATTTCAATCCAACACCTATATCTCAGCATCCATAGCATCACGCCACTCCTTGTGTTGGACAACCTCAGAAAAAGACTTAGGTTCCTGCAAAACTGGCAAAGATGCTACGAATGACATATATGAAGGTGTAGGGGAATGGAATGTATGAGAGTCATGGGCAGAGCATATAAAATCTTTCAACCATGAGGGACGTTGTGCAACTTGAGAAGAGCGCCTGAGGGGTATTGTATCAGCAAGGCTAGAATCAGATGACTCAAGCGAAGGTTGAGGGGATGCAGACACTGGGGAATGACTAGGTGCTGTGAGAGAAAGGTCAGTAGGTAAAGTTGGAGCAGGTTGAACGTAGTCAGAGTGGGATGGAACTAAAGGATGAGGACAATCTTCATGAGTAGGATCAGAGGTAGAGAAAGGAAATATGTGCTCGTAGAAAGGACATCCTTTGAAAAGATGACGCACCTATTATCAAGATCAAACAATTTGTAGGCTTTTTGAGTCATTGCATAACCCAACAAAATGCATTTGTTGGCTCTAGGATAAAACTTGGGTTTGGAGGGACTAACGTCAGTGGCATAACTAAGACATCCAAAAGTCAGTAAATGATCATAACTAGGAGGAGAGTTATATAGTAATTCGAAGGGAGATTTCTAGTGTAGAAGCTTATAAGGGGTTCGATTGATGAGGTATGTGGCTGTGAGGATAGAGTCGCCCAAAAACTTCAAAGGTAAAGAGGCATGGAAGAGGAGGGCCCTAGCAACGTTCAAAAGGTGTCGATGTTTGCGTTCGACACGCCCATTTTTCTGTGGCGTATAGGTGCAAGATGTTTGGTGTATAATCCCCAACTCATTACAAAGGTTTCGGAAATCTTTATTGAGGGATTCCGACCCATTATCGGACCTACTTTGACACATTTCTGGAATTGATTCTTTATCATGGCAAGAAAGGATTTAAGGATGGTGACAACTTGGGATTTGTGTTTGATGAGGTAGGTCCATGGGGAGCGAGTACGATCATCAAGCATAGTTAGCACATACGTACAATTGGAGATGGTAAATGTGTTGTAAGGACCCCATACATCGAGGTGAACAAGGTCAAAAGGAGCTACAGAATTAGATGTACTAGGCTGAATTGGGAGTCTAGTTTGTTTAGCTTTGTGGCAGACTTCACATGGCGAATCAGAATTAACATCAATGGAATGTAAAGCAGGGATCTATTTTATTATGCTTAGAGGAGCATGGCTCAATCTATAATGCCAAGCTAATCCACTACATTGGGGATTGGAATGTGTATTCAAGTTACAAAGAGCAGAATAAGAAAATAGAGAGCTAGATGTGGATTGTTTAATAACATAAAGCTTCTTATGTAGAGTTCCTTCAACCAGGATTCGTCTAGTTACCTGGTCCTGCAAAGAGCAAGTAGTTTTAGAGAACTGAAAACTATAATGAGTGTCACGGCATAGATGGCTAACTGATACCAAATTCACAGAGAAAGAGGGAATAAAGAGAACTTGTGGAGGGTGATATCATCATTCAAATGCACAACGACTACATATGATGCAAGTTTTTGTGTTCCATCAGGTAAGAGAATTGTTTTTGGTTGTAGAGGTTTAGAATAAGAGTGGAGTAGATTGAGGTGTGCACATATCCAGTAATTTAAATCAATTCCAAAGGTGTTAGGAACATTACCAGCAAAATTTTCTTCATCATGACAAGTAAAGTTCGCATAGTTGGTGATGGGATCAACAGGTATGTTGTTTCCCTTCAGCAATTTAATCAGATCATTCATGAGTTCCGTCATGTTCTTCATGGGCGAAGCATCCTGCCATTTCCTTTGTCTTCCACCACTGTGGCTGCAAGGTTATGATTACTTGGCCCCTTCTTCTTCCTTTCATTCATATTCTTATACCACTCCGACACCCCGTGAATCTGAAAGCAGGTTTCAAGCGTGTGCCCAGGCTTACAGCAATGTGAACAAATTAGACCCTTTCTGTCAACAAAAAATCTCCTCCTATTCATGAGTTTATCACTTTGTTCCTTCCTACCTTCCCTCATCATCAACTAATATGCCATATGTCTGGAATTGTCCCCTATATCAGTGTCTACAGCTCTTTGTTTCTGTACTGTGAAGATCATCGAAAAAGCGGGTTCGAGGTCTGGCAATGGATCCTGCATTAAGATCTGACTTCTCTCATTGTTGAAGCTCTCATGCAATCCCATGAGGAATTGCATTAGCTGAGTGTTTTCATTCCTCTCTGAAATGCCTTTGTTGACGCCGCATGTACAACCTCCACAAGTACACTTCGGCGTAGGCGCTAGGCACATAAGCTCATTCCAAATCTTCTTAAGCTTTGTCACGTAAGCTGTCAAGGATAATCTCGTTGCTAGATCAAGCTCAATTCACGTTGAATTTGATTAACCATGGGGCCGTTACTACGCCCATACCTCCCTTGAATCTCAAGCCATAGTGTGACGCCCCAAATATTATAATACATAATTGTAGGATTAATTGATAAATTTTCGTGAAATTTAGTTAATTAGCCACTAAATTATGGGTCATAATTGGAATATAATAACACTTGAATGAATTAAATTGGAGTTCGTTATAATATTTTGGGACAATTTCTATTAATTAAGAAATTCGGAAGGACGTAAATGGTATTTTGAGAAAAATTTAATTAAATAAATAAAATAATAATAATAATAATAATAATAATAATAATAATAATAATAATAATAATATTAATATATATTACTAATAATATATATGTGTAAGTAACATATGTATATATATATATATAAGCCAAAAAGAAAAAAAAAGAAAGGAAGGAAAAGGTTTGGGGGTGGGCCCTCACCCACCGCCCACCCCTACATAGATATATATGTGAACCAAATTACATAATCTCACATTTATAAAATTTGCAATTTTCCTTGTCTGTTCGACAATCCGCGGGGGACGTAAGTTTTTATTTTAATTTTTATTAATTTATATAATTATATTATTTATTTAGTTCATTTATTAAATGTTGATTATATTGAGCGATGTACTATTTAACCTGAATATTTTACGAGTTTGGCTATTTAAATTAGTACCTAATTAAATACCAAATCAGATATAAAAATGATATCATTGGTTAATTAGATTATTAAATTTATTAGATTTGAATGTTGCTATAGCCAATCTATAGAACTCCATTGGAATTATTAACCAAATACGCAATTGTATGTATTATTGTTTAATTAAATTGTATAGTAGCGAGAAATTGATAGAAAAGTTATAGAAATATTCCGAGAATTATATTTAATAAATGGTATGTTAATAAAGGGGAAAACAAAGATTTGTACTTCAATAGAAATGGAATATTAAAGAATTATTAGAAATTGTACAAATGATATTCAATATTATATTTAAAAGAAATTACGATATTCTCGATATATTAATTGTGTGTGGTATAACTCATTATAGGATACGGGGGTAAAGTGAAAAGACCGAACCACTACCTATTGGATAGATAAAAGCGTTGTAAGGTCGAGGTAAGTAAATAATTAATATTATTTATATATGCCTTCTGTATTTGTGGTTTACTGTTATATAAATTTGTGGTTCGTGCTGACATGGATTTATCTGAAAGAATATGAGTGATGAATGATTTGATTTGATTGACGATATTGTGTATGTGGAATGAGAAAATATGTTGAATACTATGTTTGTTGTTTGATGTGTTGTGGATGTCTGAAAATGAGAATATATGGATATACTGTTTTACGTTACTAGTTGCTTACAAGAATGGTGATATGTGGAAATGAGGGAGTGGTGGAAATTGAATATAATTGTGGTGTGAATACCCCTTGATGAGTTGAAAAGCCTATAAGACGAAAATATGATATGAAAAAGCTATGTGCGAAATGAAAGAGCTATGTGCGATATGAAAGAGCCATGTGCGAAATGAAAGAGCTATGTGCGATATGAAAGAGCTATGTGCGAAATGAAAATGCTATGTTCGAAATGAGATTGATGAGCCGGCTGTTAAGGGGGTTCACTTAAATTTATATAACCGTGAGATTGAGTTGGCGGGAAAAACACAATATCACCTTCTGATAAGCAAACTAGGAAAAATGGAGTTTGGTTAGCTGTCTTATTATGAGATAGTCATGTGATGTAATAAAGCTGATTATGTTGGAATTAAATTGATTGTATTCCATGCGTGTTGCCTGTTTATCTTGTTTGGGCGGTGTTTGATATGCATATATAGATAGGGCTGGTTATTTACTTACTGAGTGGCAGGCTCATCCCTCTGTTGATATTTTCTTTCAGGAATAGACTTTGAGGTGTCTGACTGTTGAAGATTAGGTCTACGCGCTATACTTAGGCAGGTCGGGCCAGTATGTTGTTTTCTCCTCTTTGTCAGTTAGAGTACAAATCACAGTTTGTTGTATAGAGGGAACGTAAGCATGGGGATTACTTGTGGGTTGATAATATCTATTATGACGAATCACCTTGTGGTGTATGATATGTATATATATATATGAACACAGGGATTACTATAAGTATGACGTTTAGGGTATATATAGCTCTTGTAGCGAAGGGGGTACTACACATAGTTCACAAGAGGAAGTCACATACATAAACGATTCAACGATATCTTGGAAATTGAATTCCAAATCCAAGACATTACCATAAATTCCACACGTCGCCATTGTTAAAAAATGACTGAATCGACTGCAGGTCTCAAAAACGTTCTATCAATAAATCCGAGCTTCATTTTGGTGCCTAGCACTACTTAAACCGAACGACTCCAAGGTAAGAAGTTCTTACCAACCAACGGAGAAGAGGAGAGCACAAGGCTCGAATTTTCCGAAGGGTGTATGTACAAGGCTTCACGTTCCTACTACTCTGCAGCCGCTCTGTTAATCAGATTCATAAATGAATCCGCCATATCTCAGTATCAATGATGCAAGTGCCAATATAACGACCTCAGTATGCAGAGACCTTCATGGTGAAGGCTCTAATACCATGTGAGATTTGTAGAAAACAAAATACCAGCAAAGGAGATGAATGACATCCGTGGGTAAAAACTCAATTTCTTGTAAAATTGTTACAGCACAGAGTGAAGATAACTTCCAGTTTATATACATAGAGAACTGATATAACGGATCTCTAACCAACTAACCAACTGGGCAATGATGTGGCCCAATGCCAAGAGGAATAAATGAGTCAAGTACATGTCAGCAATCTACACAATAACCAGAAATAAAAGCGTAACAGTGGAGTGCGACTTTTCATTTCATCCAGCATCAATTAGTTCAACATCTTCATCGTCTTCAATGTTGCCTTCAATATCTACAGAGTGTGACTGTTGTGACTGCTGCAATTGAGTTGCTGGTTGCTGTAATACTTCATCAACATCTCGACCGTTCGTAGCGCCATTTCCACATCCCTTCTCCATCTTACCAACACCTTTGTAGCAAAACCTGTCTCGACTGCCATATACCCCGCAATGTTTGGGATGGTCTAGATCTCACGTCTACTTCTTCAAATGATGATGTTGGAAAGTATTTAGCCTTTAGAACTTTGCTCAATAAGGACTCCGGCCTAGTTAGAGTTCTCCACCCTTACTTTACTAATAATGCCATAGTAAAAGCCCATAGTTCGCAAAAACCCAACCCCCCCCCCATCGCGGTAAATGGCACAAGTTCCTCCATGCTACCCAGTGTACTCTCCGTTTTCCTCGACTATGCCACCAAAATCCACCATTGATGCCTCAAGCTCACCAATCAACCCTACCAACAGCTAAAAGCATGACATGGCATATGTCTGTATGGACAGCAAAATTGCCTTCAAGAGCACCCTTTCCTTGCCTGTGACAGCATCTTAGTGTTCCATCCTTCAATCCTTTCTAGCAGCCGCTCACGAATAGTTTTGAGAAGTACCTGTTGTAACCCCCCCCCCCCCCCCCCGCCACAACCGGTAAACCCAGATACCTGTCACAGACGCCCAACAAAGCACCCAAGAAATACTTCACTACCTCTAGAACACCCCCGCTGACTGCCATGCTAGAATTTTGCAAGTTAATCTCCTGACTAGACCTCCATGCATACAGCTTAAGAATCTGTCCTATCTCACCAATCTGCTTTGTTGTTGCCTTAGAAAATACCAGGTATCATGAGCAAATAGTAGATGGGACACTAGCAGTGCTTGCCTGGCCACCACCAACCCGTTAATTCGGCCCCGACGTTCGGCACCTTGGATCAAGCACAGAACGCCTCTTATATTTTCCAAAAACCATGAAATTTTAAAGATTTTGGATGACCTCGAACAAACATCTTAAGAACTGTTTTATTTTCCAAAAATTACATATCTTGTCCATATGCTATTTAACTTTTGAGCATTAAATTCTTCCAATCAATATACTCATATATTAATTACAATAAATCATAAATTATAATAACTCTAAATCATACCAATACATCCAAGAACAGTAAACAAAAAATAGTACAAACTCGCGATTCAATCAATACATTTAAGAACAGTGAACAACTAATTACGATAACTTTCAATTCAACTAATACATCAAGACGACTACAAATAAATTATAATAACTCGCACAATGTTGGTGAAATATCCACATATCTGGTTGAACTCGAACCCATAACTTTAAACTTATTCAGAAGACTTCAATCTGGGCCGCAATCATTAAATTAAAACATCATTGTTGGGCTATTTAGCTTTTGATTGCAAACTTTATCAGTATTTAATCCATGGAATGGAAAAGCATGAAAAATAAGAATGTTTTCCATTCGTTACAAGAAAGTAAGATCTGCAGAATGATTTTGGACATCAGTGTGGCTATGCTAACTATGTGTTTACTAGTCATGTGTAAGTTAAGTGGCTGCCACATGATAGATCCATCACCTTTACGCATATAATTGGTCTAAAAAGTGGAATTGCTTTTAATCAATCTAATCTTATAAAACTCACCATCTTTTGCAACAAAATAGATAATTGAACCTTTTTCTCTTTTTTCTTTTTATATTCTCCCCAATAGAATTCAAAAAGAAAAAAGTATTATTTTAGTTCGTTAAGTATGCTTAATTTTAATTTTAATCCGTTAATTATATCCATTTTTGTTTAGGTCCAATAACTTACGAAATTGCTTACTTTTATCCTCTGGCAGATTTTCGGATAATTTTACCCCTATGAGTGCATATAGACTAAAACTGCCTTTCAAAAATTGCATATGAGTAAAATTGTCCAAAAATCTGCCAGAAGACTAAAAGTAAGCAATTTCTTAAGTTACTGGACCTAAACAAAAATGGACATAATTATCATATTAAAATTAAAATTAGGCATACTTAGCGGACTAAAATAATACTTTTTGCTTGAAAAAATATACTCCTAGGAATTTTAATTTCTTCATAATAATTTTCCTTTTTGGATTTAATTGAATATTCTTATATTACAAAGTCTTTTAGAAAATTCGACTATTATTTTGAACTATATTTTGAGAAATATTAATAAATTTCAATTTCGTTTGATACATTATCATGAAATTTTTCTTCAAAACCTTCCTTATAAATATATTGTTGGTTATGCTATACGTGGCAATTTGATTAGAAAATTGTATTACGGCAATAGATTTTATGGATATAGAGCTCCTTTGTTTTTTCAATATTGTGTTCCAAAAGGCTATATTTGAATTGATAAATTTATATCTGATGAAAAAATTTCAAATAATTTTATATTAAAACATTTCAATCCATTAATATTTAATAAAAATGATTCAATTTCAACTTGAGAATTTGAATTTTTTTAAATTTAAAATTATTTAAATAAATTCAAACAACTTGTTATTAGAAATTTGAAATTTATGACTTCAAATCTATGAATATGTGCGAAAACCTAAGAAAATAAAACGGGAAAAAAGAAAAGAAAAAAACACATCTAGTTGTTTTTTGTGATAATTAATTTGGCCAGATTACTATTTGCTTATACAATAGCAATTGATTCTGTGGACAATATGGTATGGATTGGAGTTCATTAAGTGCCCTAAATTTTAGTATAAAATACATTTTGCCCTCTAAATTATATGTCATGTAATTATTATTTTTTTATATTAATAAATGTAATATTTATCCCTTACAATTAAATTTTTATTAATTTTACCCTTATATATATTTAGTTCAAAGAATTTCTTTCTGTCTAGTAATTTTGTATTTTAAGTTTTATTAATTTTTTTTAATTGGAAAAAATATCTATATAATTAGTGAGCTAAATAGTTCAAATTTTATTTTTTTTACAGACACAAAGTTAACTTAAAAATGAGTACAATAAATACACAAAAAATTTCATAAAAATATTTTCTTAATTTAGTTACAAATTTAAGTTATTAACTATTTATTCTTTTATATAAAAATGAATAATTACATATCTATTCTTTTAACATATTTTTTTTTTAAATTATGATAAAATATATTTATTTATTTTTTTCTAAGAATGTTTAACTTTTGGTTAAGCATATATATTGATGTATACAAGTTCAAGGAATTCTGGCCCAAGAAAGAAAAAAAAAAAAGCCTGGGGGCCTCCCACATCAATCCGACAACCCATAAAGGGAACAACATTCCAAGAGACCTACAGATATGACCCAAGAATGTGGCCGAATAAGAGATGATGGGACCAGGGCTCATGTCCAGTCATCCCCACATGGCATACACTTGGACTGCCAAGTGTTCCACTTAACCAACATGAAGAATACGAGGCAAGAGAGGTTCCCCCAAAACCTTGGACTCCTAGGTCAGAAGGACTCCTTGTTGATTAGGAGTCCTCGTTAATAAAAAATCTCCCTCAATGTGGAGATAGACTTGCATTAACAAGATCAACAGGAGATAAGAGTAGGTTATGACTTATCCTAACAGCCTTTAACCATTTTTCCCGAAAATAGAGGGAACGTGCAGAAGCCCACCGAAGGAGGACACAACCCCTATAAATACAGGTTTGGTTTCCAAGTAGGGACACCTTCTAGACTCAAAACTTTGCTGTTAATTCTTACTTTGCACTCCATTTGCACTTTTAACACAAAATCTCTCACGAATTTCATCGTCATATCTCGATTTCATATTTTGATTTTCTTTTTGCAATTATTTTCTCTTAAATTCGATTTTAACTTAAGCATCGGAATGCTATTGTGTTGTTTGCAGGGCCCAAGTCCACCAAAGTCCAAACTTGTTGAACTCATGCTATTTTCGCGCACATCATATATATTTGTTAATTTCTTTTAAGAAGCATATATGAATTGTTGGTTATATTATATCTATTGTGTATCAACTGTATATATGTACTCCACTTTTTAATTTAAATTCTTCACTTATGAAAAATATTTGATGATGATTTAATGTGTGAAATATTAAAATATATCAAAAATAATATAATTGTTCAAGGCATAAGGGGTATTTTTGTCCAACCAAAGGAGTAAGTGATACATCTGTTACTTTAAGGGGGTAAATATTACATGGCAAATAGTTCAGAAGGACAAAGTGTATTTTACCCTAAATTTTATTCTAAAAAAATACCTCACAAATGAGAAAAGGCCTTAAAATTAATAAGCCACATAAATGTCCCATCCGCTATTGATGAGGTTTAATTCTCTGTCTTTTTTATAATGTTTCAAATGTGTAAATTATCCTCCTACCAAAAAGTAATATGAAGGTAAATTGTTTGATCTTGAAAAACACTCCGAGATAAATTATTTTATCTTGAGAAACACAAGAGGCAATTGTTGCATATTTAGAAACATGAAAAAATAAATTGCTAAACCTTTTATCAAAAAAGAATAATTTGCTCATTTTAAATTGGTTGCATTTTTCCCGTGTGGAATAAGAGTCAGCAATACGCAGCATCAATGGAAGAACCTCACGGGCAAAAATTGAGTTGGGATACAACAAAAATTTAAAAATTTAAGTTGCATTGTTGCTAACTTTTAACAAGTTTTTTGTCCAATAATTAAGCTGTGAACACAAGTTTCATGCATGATCATATGTATTTTTTATTAGGAATAATTTATATCCTTTAAATTATAATTTATTTACACACATCACTCTTATCTTTTAAAATATTATACATACATCAACTAGAAACGCCGACATCATTTCCACAAATCCCCCACTTCTTTTAAAAAATTACATATACACCCCAAAAAACGTCAATATTAAAATATCTTTGCTTTTTGACTATCTAAAATAGTTTTCGTAATCACGCAAAAGACAAAGATGATTTGTTTAAATATACCATAAATTAGAAGATGTAAATATAATTATTCCTAATTTTTTTTAATGTAAAATACAAAATATCTTCTATATATATTACTGATTGCGAAAACCATCATCACTTTTCATTTGAACAGCAAAGGCTCATGAATGGTATTTGGGGTTCTGAAATGTATAGTTCCCAAGCATTTCAACTTACACTTTACCAAGTTTTCATATATTCAATGCCAATTCTTTTCTCCATAACATTGTTTGTTTTGTTACACTTATTCTACACAAAGAGGGTGTCTTCATCAATGGCTTCTTCAGCTCCCCAGCCCTTTCAAGCCTAGTGACACTGTGATGTAAGTTTTTCTTCTTCTTCTTTTTTTTTTTTTTTCCTTTTTTTCACTTTCTTTAATTTCCTTTATTTCGGGGCAATGGTAAGCTTCAACGACGGCAGACTTTCGAATGGTACTTGATGGAAAAATTGGATTTTTCTTATCTTGGGCTCAATATGTTTTTCATCTCATTAGTTATTCTCATTTAGGTCCCATAAATTACAAAAATTACATTTAATTTGAGTCTTCATCAGATCCTATTAATATTTTGATGAAAATACTACGTGCATTATCGAGAAGACAGAAGAGTTAACAACCACATACTTGGTGAGGAAGGCAGAAAAAATAATGAAAATTTCGTTTCTAATGGGACGAATATGTATCGGACCATATATGGAAGGAAAAATGCAATTTTCCTTGGTTCTTGATGAGGGCTCTTGGAGGAATGATTTTAATGTGAGATTTTGGCCTTTTAAGTTGGTGTAGTGTGTGAAATTTTATTGGATATTGGACAGTTATGTTAATTTAGACTATGTATAATTTTATTATCTTTTTAGAGTATGATCAGAATTCTAAATATTGTAGTGGCATGCATGATGGATCAAAGTGCACCATATATGTATCTTGGATTCAAGTGTCAGCCAATCATATCATGATAAGTAAGTGATATATTTATTTATTGGATCAATTACACTTACACCTTATTTAAAATACAAAATTACGCTTTTTCCCGAAGAAGTTCAAAATCGCATTTTCACCCCCTCAAGAAATTCACTGTTTATATAGGATCCTTTCTCATTAGGGTTTCTACGAAAAATATTAATGTTAGCAAAAAAATGTATTGATAAGAAAAAAAATGTGATGATATTAACCTCACTTCATATATAGATCTTACATTTATCCCATATGTAAAAAAATATACATAGAATATTAAATGACGGATAAAATTAAAAATTTATATAATTTTATTTTCTAACATCAGTATTTTTCGTTCAAATCTAACGAAAGTGGATTAGATATAAATGAAGAATTTTTTATAGGGGTGTAATATAATTTCAAAACTTTTGTGGGGAAAATATGACTATGTGTAATTAATCCACATTTATATGAAAGTAAATAATAAAGAGATTGATAATATTACATATATTCTCGCTACAAAGTTCATAAGGATTCGACGCATTCAAAGAGGAGACCAAGTTATAATTCGTTATAGTACTTATAAATTGTAATAACGTCGCGATATCATTAAGCTCTGGAATTAATATCATAAAAATCTAAATTCAACCTTGAAAGAGATACAGACAGTGATGTCAATGATTAGAGGCCTTAAAATTACTAAATATTTAATTTAAAATTATAACATTTCATTCGAAATTACGAAATTTACCTCGAATAAATATTAAAAACGAGATTCCACTAGCAAGTTTGCCTTCAAATTATCAAATTCCACGAGTTAATTCTTGTGTTTGAACAATAATCATACTTAATTGTACTTTAAATTCTTTGCTAAATTAATATATTTCAACATTTTGCAATATTTTTGTGTTTAGAATTTTAGACATGAAATTTTCTGAGTACAAATTTATAATTGCCTATGTTATGATAATTACAATTTAGGAATCTTGGTAAATAAATATTATCTATCAATAATAAAATAAAATCAATTTAAAAATTTATGTTCGACAAAGATCAATCAACACTTGTCTGACAAAGGTCTCGTTCCAACTCCCTCCTCAAGATGATAACTTTGATGAGTGGCATTTTGGTGGATTCAAAGTCTATTTTGACCTTGCAGCAGCATTTTTTGGGTAACTCTTACGTAATTCAAGCTGCTTTTCCAGGACTTACAAGCTTTCGGCGATAAATTTGGGGTGCTCAAAGATGGAGTTGGTATTTATTTATGATTATTTTAGACTATAAGATAATGCAAATTTTACCAAGGCTTGTTCGGGATCCATCCTTATTTTTTATTTAATTTTTTCTCTCTTTTATTAGTCTTGCTTTGGATTTGATATTCTGCAAAGAAAGTAGTACTTCCCATTTCCTTCTTTAGAAAATATGCTGTACTTATCTAACTTGTACTTATATATTGAGATGGGAGAGGATCCTGAAAAATCCACCTACCCTATCTGAGTAGTTTTTGGCTAAAAACAAAAAGAAAAAAACTTGTCTGATTTTAGCTATATATAATATTTTGGTCTTGAATGTCGAAATAAACGAATAATAGTCGTGGTAAATTAGATTTGCTATAATTTTTTAAATAATAATTGTGATTATTGACCATCATAAAAATTCTTGAATATTTCTTCTCCTAAAAATAAAACATCTAACCAAATAATTAACAAGAAATGAAGAAGATAAGGGGGGCGCATGACAACTTAGATCACTTGAGTGCTTAGAAATCAATACAAAAGTATATAGATAATTTAGATTAAAGCATACATGCTCAAGCATTTAAGAGCCTAAACATTTAATAATACTGCTAGATTCCGCCTTCAACTATTTAAATTCCTAAAATGCTATTGGATAGGCAAAAACTATCTAAACTTTCTTGGTACGGACTTCTCAAGTGCTATGTTTTTCTTTTTCTTTTTCTTTTTCCTTTTTTTTTTTTGTATTCAATCTCTAATTTTGTGTTTGATTTTATGGTTTTTCTTTTTTTAATGTCTGATTCCATCTCCAATTTAATAGCTAAAGACATTTTTTTTTTTTTTTGTGAAAAAAGCAAACAACCCATGTGATATTCTAAAGGAACAAATTATCTCTTTATAAAAAACAATAGCAATATATTATTTTTTAAAATGCATTGTTTGCTCCCCTATACTTTTTAAAATGAAACAATTTACCTTTTTAAAAAGGGAGGTAAATCGCTTCATTTTAAAACACATAGAAAGATAAATTGTTATTTATTTTTTCATAAAAACTAATTTACTCATTTATAATATCATTACCGTAAATTGTATTAAATTGAATTTTCTTTTTTCGCCTTCCGGACAAACATTTGTTCCAACATTTATCCACTAGAGTGCATATTATAATTAACTTTATTATTTTTCTTCATTTCTTTGTGTTTTGTTGGTCTTCTAATTTAATAAAGATAGAGTTTCTTACAAATTATTGAAAGATTCGTTAGAATGCGACACAACTAGATTTTTAAGTGAAAATGGGATTTTTGGGAGATGGAGAAGAATACGAAAGTATATATCTATCTTTTCTATATTTAATTTGATTGTAATTGTATACTTGAGACGAAATTCATTTTATTTGCCTATTTTCACAAAAAGAAGATCTCACGATTTTATCTCGTTGATAGAGACCTCTTAATTAATAGTCGGGAATCTAGGTGAAAAAAATTAGAAACACATAGTTATCCGCAACTTTTGATTCTTTCTACAATTAGATCTTCGGTCACCAAAGAAAACTCTATTCTTATTTACTTTGATTTTGATAAGCTAACTACTTGTTTGCTACAATTGAACTTAGTGTGCTCTACTTGAATTGGAATTCAAAGGAAAG
Source organism: Sesamum indicum (assembly GCF_026168435.1). Taxonomy (NCBI): domain Eukaryota; kingdom Viridiplantae; phylum Streptophyta; class Magnoliopsida; order Lamiales; family Pedaliaceae; genus Sesamum; species Sesamum indicum. The sequence continues at coordinate 14,010,606 of NC_142662.1, read as the reverse complement.
AAGGCATGGAGATTAAATAACCCACTCAAAACACTTTCTAAAAGATTACGTGGTACGATTAGGTCAAATAGGCCCTTCTCGAAAAATATTCAGCCGCTTGTGAACCTTCGAATAACTGTTTTATTCAATATTTGCTCAATTACTCTTTTACCCGCAAATGCAATTTAGGAATTAGGTTCGGCAATAATGATATCTCCAAACATACCAAAACTAGTAGTTACCCCAGTAGTAGTAGGATAAGGATTGATACATAAAATAACTTTTGATTTGATTGATAAGCATATAAGGCAAAAGAATGTTTAGCCATTTGCATGAAGCTCAAATTTTCTGCTTACATGCACCCCCCCCCCCTCTCCAGCGCACACTATAATAAGAGGTAGAAATTGGTTGGTAGCGCACCCAATCAAACGGATAATTTTCTTCCCGACTATGGGTCCCATACTACCCCCCATAAACTCAAAATCAATTGATCTATGTCTGTTTGAACAGCCTCAGTTAATCATATCTTGCTTTGATAATTATAAATACGATCTTTATAAGGCTTCTTCTCCGAATAAAATTCAATGGGATCTAGAGAGACATATCTTCATCTATAGGATCCCAAATATCGGGATCGATCAAAACTTTGATTCTTTCTGAACTACTCATTTTCAAATGTTATCCACATTGTTCACAAATATTCATTTTTTATTTCAAAAAATTCTTATAATTTAATGCATAACAATTTTTGCATTGAATCCACAACTTCCTGTAGTTTTTAATTGCATCGAGATCATTAGACCTTTCTCCTAGAGTTAAATCACTACTCTTCACGCGGGTTTCTACATTGGACCTCCCGATTTCACTACTAGTTCGATTCTACGTTTATAAAAAACGCACCTAGAAATGTAACTATCACTACTATCACTTTCAATGGATGTATCAATAGAGATTTTAGACTAAAGATAACTTTCAACGTAACTAGTAATGTGATTATTCCAACAAGATTTAGAATCGTACATTTAACGATTATATAAGGAATTGTCGTTCGAAGATTTATTATTCGTAGAAGTAGAATAACGATAATTGAAAGAAGAGTTCACTCAGAAAAGAATGATCGTTGTCTATCTAAAAAATATGATTTTCAAAATCAAAATAGATAGAATAATAGTCTCCATTACTATCCGTAACTAAAAAAGTATCATCAGAGTTGAAATTCCGAATGTCTTTGACTCCAAATAAATGATTGACATTACTATAACTCAAATTGTCACAACCCCTCCAACTATGAATGTTTTTAGTTCTATCTTTTCTATTCGGATCTTCACTTTCACTACTAGGACCAAGATTGTCCGTTTTTCTTTATCTCGTACCTGTGTTCTAACTCCTTCTAACTATCGAGAACGTCTAGTTTCTAGAGATGGAGATTGCCACTACTACTGAGCTTCAGCAGGCTGAAGATGTTGAGGAAGATGATGACGTTGCTATTTTTTTAATATTTGAGGCGGGATAGCGAAGTCGTGTTTTTGGCTATACGTTTTCTTTTGTTTTTCTGGTTATTTTCTGACTTGGCATATAAGTAATATTTTTATTTCCTGATTGGTCCACGTAATACGGTTGGTTAATTACTTTGTTAATGCAGTTCTTAAGCAGTTGCCTTCTTTTTATTTTACCAGTGTTTGAACCCATTCTGGTGATCTTCTTCATGATTTTGTTAATGAGATGCAGAGCCTCTTGTCTATGATATTCTCTGATGATTTTCCTTTGTATTTGATATTTTTTGCGAGTTTTAACATGGTATCACAACCTTCTTCTTAAAGGTCTCTGGATTCACACTGCACTGTATCCGTAGATATATCTAGTTTTCTTCATGGTTGAAGAAGCAACTTCATCCATGATGGGACAGGGACCTGGTGAAGCCTTGATGTAATATGAGAAGGATATACTATTTATTTATCCTTCTGAGCATCTGAATATGGTGCTGATGTCTTCTCCTTTGGATGGTACCAATTTCCTGGTATGGCAACGAGCAATGTACGTCTCCCTTGGAATGAAAATGAGCTTGGTTTCACAGATAGAACCCTTCCAAGACCAGCTCTTAGATCGCTCAATTTTGAGCAATGGAAGCACGTTGATATAATGTTGACATCATGGATCTAGAATTCCATGACCAAAGAAATAGCGGAATCATTCATGTACTGTAATCCTTCGCGAGAATTAAGGCTCACCATATAGGCGAGGTATGACCGAAGTAACGGGCCATTGATCTACTAGTTATAGAGGGAATTGTCTTCTGTGGCGCAATAAAAGTTAAATCTTACTGCATATCTTACAAACATGACGAAGCTTTAGAACGAGCTCAATTGCTTGGCACCTGCACCGAAATGCAACTATGGTGGTTGTACCTATGACATTCATAAGAAAATTGACGAACTCACCTCATCAACTCAATTAAAGCAATTTCTTATGGGCCTTCATGAGACCTTCAACAACTAAAGGAGTCAGGTTCTTGTGCTCGATCCACTGCCTAGTGTGGAAAAGGCTTTCTGTATGGTGTACACTATTGAGCAACAGAGGGAAATACAGGCGTCTATAGGAGTAAATACAAATAATGTGGCTTATCAGTTAACTCTGAAGGAGAATAAGAGGGAAGGTGATAAGTATATATAGAGAAAGATATTCGTTGCAGACAAAAGGAACTTAATATGATCGCGTTGTCGAACACTGGGACATGAGCAAGATACTTGTTTCCAACTACATGGTATACTTGACTAGTACAAATCTATGAATGATCGAAAGAAGAAGGGGAGAGCTTTTGCTACAAGTGTTGATGTGAAGGATGAAAGTATACAGGGGACCTCTATGGGAAACACATTAAGATGATAGGTGAGTTGATCAAGCTGTTGCAGAAGGCAAACACTCCCTCAAATCTCATTACCACCTATGCAAACTTTGCACAATTTAAGGAGGAGTTTGTAGGTAATGCCACTTAGCCCACTTGTATTGATTTAGATTGCTAGATAATTGACACTGGGGCCACTAATCATGTATGCACAAACAGAGCTTCAGTCCACTCATTTGTCAAGCCCACTAATCCTCACTTCATTCACCTGCCCGATGGCTCAAAGAAACCAGTTCAGTACATAGGGAGAGTTAAGTTGAATGATGATATCAATTTGGAGAATGTTTTCTTTGTTCTTGAATTTTCAGTCAACTTGATATCTGTTAGCCAACCTTGTATCCATACTAATTATCAATTTCAATTTACTAAGGACAGATGTTGTTTGTAGTACCAGGGTACTAAAGCAAACCTGGTTATAGGTCAACTATTCAAGAATCTATACATTCTCAAACAAAGCTTCCCTCGCCTCACTTCTGTTGTTGTTTCTGAATGTAATAATCATGCTGTGTCTTGTTCCAATTCTGTCTCTTATACCCAAAATGTATGGCATAAACATCTGGATCATGCTCCTTTACAGGCAATAAAACATATAGTAACCATTAATTCTAGCAATGATCATGATGAAAATTCTATTGAAATCTGTCACAAAGCTAAGCAAAGTCGGGTTCCTTTGCCAATTAGTGCCTCACACTCTGCTAATCTTTTTGAACTTATTCACATAGATTTATGGGGCCCTTATGCTGCTTATAGCATCTCTGGGGGAAATTACATTTTAATTCTACTGTATGATCACTCTAGATGCTAATGAACCTTCCCCCTAAAACAAAAATCCCAAGTGCCCTCCATTCTCAAATATTTTTTGTTCCGTGACTTCCAATCAGTTCAATCTAAACATAAAAACTGTAAGGTCTAATAATGGTTCAGAATTCATCAATCAAGCATGTCAAACACTCTGTTCCAGCCTCGGCATCATACACCAGACATCATGTATTTTCACCCCCCAACAAAATGGTCTAGACATGCAATTTTTATGAGGATATCATTCCTTTCTTCCAGATTTTCTCTAAATACAGCCCGTCACTCCCTTTGCCTCCAGTTCCATTATATTCAAATGACTCCCTACCTTCTTCCTCAGAACTTACAGAATCCAGCCCTTCACAATCTATTCCCCCTTAGCATGATCATTCTAGATGAAGATTTGTACATGGAGCCGCCTGAGGGTTACTCTGTTGCACCTAGTCTTGTCTGCAAGCTCCAACGTTCCCTCTTGTACTGTAGCAGGCATCTCGTCAATGGAATGTGGAGCTCACCTTAAAGCTCACTGAATTTGGTTTCACGCAATCTTCTTATGACCACTGCTTCTTCACCAAGGTGACTGACACTAGACTCTTGGCCCTCTTAGTCTATGCGGATGGCATACTAGTTACAGCCCTATATGCGAGATTATTCAATCTGTTAAGGACTACCTGCATTCCCAATTCACTAATAAGGATCTTGGACGCAAGGTACTTCCTTGGACTGGAAATTGCTCAAAGTTCTGCTGGTCTTTATGTTGCTCACACAAAATATGTTCAAGACATCATTTTAGATACTAGAATGCTCTCTGAAGTCTTTTTCTCCCCTTTACGCCTAAAACTCAGTGAAAATTGTGTGCCTTACTTCCCCAACCTGATTGCTACAAACGACTAATTGGGCACCTATCGTATCTAGGCTTCACACGCCTGATATATCCCATTTTGTACAGTAGCTTAGCCAATTCCTCACTCACCTCTGTGATGTTCATTGACAGGTTGTTGTTCATGTTGTACAATATCTTAAAGGTGAGCCGTGGAAAGGTTTATTCTTCCCTTCTTAGTCTTCATTTGAACTCACTGCCTACTGCAACACAGATGGGCATCTTGCACTGGTTCCCTATATTCTCTTACTGGGTATTATATTTATCTTGGAGCTGCCTTAGTTTCCTGGAACGCCAAGAAACAATCTACTATATCCCAATCCACTGTTGAGACAGAATATAGGAGCATGGCTGCCAATGTTTGCAAGTTGAAATGGCTATCTTATTTGCTCTCATATTTTGGCATTAGTTTAAATCTCCTCGTTCGTCTCTTTTGTGACAATCAAGCTGCCCTACACATTATGGTCAATCCAGTGTTCCATAAACACACAAAACACATTGAAATTGACTGGCATGTGGTGCGAATTGCTTATAAGGGTGGTTTCATTGCACCTTCGCACATTCGTAGTTCTCTTCAACTTGCTCATCTATTAAATAAGTCGTTGAATCTAAAATCCTTTGTTGTTTTACTTGGCAAGTTGGTCTGGTTGCCTTGTACCCTCGTCCCACTTGTGGGGGGCTGTTGAGAATGTCCAGTTTGTGGAGATGGAGACTGCCACTGCTACTATGCTTCAGCAGAATGAAGATGTTGAGGAAGATGATGACGTTGTTGTTTTTTTTGTATTTGAGGTGGGATAGCGATGTCGTGTTTTTGGTTAAACATTTTTCTTTGTTTTTCTGGTTATTTGCTGACTTGTAATATGAGTCATTTATTCGTTTCCTAATTCATCCATGTAATATGGTTAATTAGTTTGTTTGTTACAGCGGTTCTTATGCAGTTGCTCTTCTTTATATTTTACCAGTGTTCGAACCCATTTTGAGGATGTTCTTCATGATTTTGTTAATGAGATGCAGAGCCTCTTGCCTACGATATTCTCTCTTATGATTGTTCCTTTGTATTTGATATCTTTTGCAAGTTTTAATATAAAAACCATCGAATTAAACAACTATTTATCCACAGAGTTTTCTTGCCCCCTATTTGCATCAGAACATATAGATATAAACAGTCATTCGATCCACAATTTACAATTCTCTATCTTTATTTGAATATTCATTTCCTATCAGATTTAACATGGAAAATCAATCAGTACTAATAAGAGAAAAAGATGCTCTTTTGTTTTGTGGGAATTAATATAAGACTTCACTATATATGAATATGATGGAATCTCTTTCTATTCTAAAGTGAATATAATGATAAAGAGTGGTTTATCCTATGTCTACGCATCAAACAAAAAAGGAAATATTTGTTCGCTCCTCGAAAGAATTTTTCTTAAAATCTCATCTAATAACTAAATAGTAACAAATAAGAAATTAAGGTTCTATTCTAACACAGAACGAAAAAGACAATATACAGGATAAGTCAAAAGATTTGTAATACTTCGCTTGATTAGGAAAACTACATGATATATAAAGAATACACCAATCCTATGGATCCATAGGTTTAATTGTGGATCCAAGACAACAATAGAAAGATTTGAGTCTTAGATTTTCTATTTCAAATCTTCTATATCTAGGGATATATGTTTCTCAAACTGTTTTTATGTTGTGCAATTTAATGTGTAAAATGTAGTTGAGTTCTTGCTATAGAGGTAAATAATTCAGATCGAATCGAAGACATCATTGTTCAAACTTATTTGAATTAATATTGGGTTTGAGAAAACTGCATTTTAATTTGATCTAATTATTGCTCTAATCGAGTTAAAATGAGTTTTAATTTAATCAAACATGAATCAAACTCGAATAGCCTTATATTTATAAATACATTTTACTATTTTTCACTAATGTAATTGAATTCGAGTAGAGCATGAAAGCTTATTGAACAAAAGATATTTAAAATTTATTTTGTTAAGTATAACAAGTTGAATTTAACGTGCTTTTATTAATTAATTTGAACTGAGTATCGAGTAATTCAAACTATATAAATCAATTTGTCAATTTATTTTTCCTACATTATTTATTATCTTTATTTATTAATTTTTTTTATGAATCAAAATTTTTATATTAATTTATTATCTTAATATATATTTTTAGGTACTTTTTTAAACTACAAAAACTAATAATACGACTTATACAAATATTTTAATTTGACTTATTTTAAAAATTCCGACATATAGAGGATGTGTCACGCTTACTAATACTATATATAATTGAAGAGGGTGAATTGATGTCTCAGTTATTTCAGTATGCTAATTTTAATATTTAATTTATTAATTTCACACCCATCCACTCTTCTAACTTCTCATTCCCCCACTATGGTCTGATAATTACTTCTTTTTTTTTATACATCTAATTTTGACAAATTCTTTTTTTATAAATTTAATATTAATATTATGTTGTATATACTTTATTAAATAATAAATATTTTATTTTAAATATATTCTAAAATTTACAAACACATAATATGTGCTACAAATTACTAGTTTCGTTTAAGTTTTAGCCATATTCTTGCGTGTGTATCCTCGTCTTTCCGTCTGTTTGAACTAGTCAAATAAGATGATTTTACAAAATAATCATAATCCATAAAATGTATATTCACAAATAAAATGTGTTATTTTCAGGTCACTGCTAAGTAAGTAAGGCGGAATGAACTCAAATTACTCAATTTAGAAATATAATTGCATAATTTTCATCTGATTTTATTGTTAGCCTAAATTACAATGGATTTTCTGAAATTTGTCATAATAACAAATAATTTTTTATTTAAAAAATTACAAATATCCTCCTAAAATTGAAGATCACCTAATAAATACCCTTCGTGATAGCTCATTATAGAGGTACTTATTAGATGACTATTAAATTTAGGAGGTATTTGTAACTGTGCAAACAACAAGAGGCACTTATAACTACTGCAAACCTCATGATAACCCATTCATAATGTTTGAATTCATTTTCGGAGAGTTTTGTTGTGTTTTATGGAGATAGAGAGAGAAAAACAAAGATAAATAAGTATGTGTTAGATATACTATGTATGTTTGTGTATTTTGGGAAACAAAAATTATTTGTCATCACTGTCAAATCATGTATTTTTTATATATATTTATGTATATATGTGTGTATATATATGTATCTATTTATATCAAAACAGTTAAAATCACTCAAATAAGATATTTTTGTATGATAACAAACATTGGGTATGTTTTGTCTTATTCTAAAAATAACTTGAAAATGAAAACAAACATAATGATTGTAATTTATCCTTTTCTCAACTCTAACAGCACTACAAGAATCATGTGAATATATACAAAATTATAAAAGGGAGTAAATATTGACGATCAACAATGAATTTAGTAAGGAATATTTTTTTTTTAAAGGTTCTTTTGGTTCCAAAATTGATATTAAAAACAAAATATTATGTTGCTAATTCATATTGCAAAAATTCGTAACTAACCTTGGTACAAATTGTAAACTTCCCACTAAATTTTCATTGCGAAACTTATAGCTGAAAAATATAGAAAAATAAATAACCGAATGTATCATAATCAATACTAGCAACAAAAATATTCTTTCTTGATTTTTTTATTAGTAAATTTTCTAGTAAAATGAGGAAAAAAGAGAGAGACAAATACATCATGTACAATTAATTAATCGATAAATATTTTTCTTGTTAAATTCATTGTTTACATAAATTAGTATTATTTTGCAAGGAATTCGAGCCGTCGCAATTATTCTACCATAAAATCTTTTAGACAAAGTTACTATAGCAAGTTACACCAAGAGAAACAACACACTACAATTACATCTAAATGTTCTTATATGATGTATATTGGTAAAACATATTGACGTGTAAGGGTAAAAAAGTTATTTAATATATATGAGGCACATATTAAATACATGCAACCCACCATACCATATAACTTTCAATACTAATATAAATATAAAAAATATTAATTTTATAATTTTTTTATGGACATTAGATTAAAATAATATTTTGTCCGAATAGCTCGGTAGTGATCTTAATAATTAAATCTTATCTTCATAAACACAAAAACATAACATCATCGCTAATGTTAAATTCATAAATTATTGAGATGATTATAAAAACATAATTACTACTAAATTAACTGCCACATAAAAAATATGGCCATAAAATTTCTTTTAAAAAGAAAGTGTAAAAGTCAAATAAATTTATATGTAATTTTTAATAGAAATAAAGATGAGATGAATAAATTAACTTTCTAATTTTATATGTAAGTTAATATTATTATTTTTTTTAATTTGAATTTTTATTACATGAAAGGTTATTTGTATTAGTCATATACAAATAATTATAATTTAAAATATTAATTTATTAATTAATCGGATTGTGATATCAATTCAACTTTGATGTGGATCGCCCATTATTATTTTTATTTATAGAGAAGAATCAGTAAATTTTCATAGTCTAAAAGTTACCCCAAGTTCAAACCAATAACTCAAAACGACAAAGCACAAAGCTATTTCTAGAGCATAGAGGTTTTGTCCTTTGAAAATGAGCTCATTACGTCGGAACCACATACCCTAACATGTGGTAAGGAACATGGTATCTTGTGCCCCCATTGCCTTCCGATCCTCACGCAACCAATCCGGTCCCCCTGTGGCGTGCCGTGGAACGAGAGGCCACACCAACCTTGCAAATGTGTAGGTAAATAGCATGTGTGAAGCATCCTCCTGTTTTTCGAAACAGCAAATACAACTACTGTCTACTGTAATCCCTCTGTGATGTAAATTTACCCCTGTTGGCAGTGCTCCTTGGGCGCATCTCCATGCAAACATCCTTACTTTAGAAGGCACTCTAGATTTGCATAGGATTATCCAATCCTTCCTTTCCCTTGACGAAAAAGCTACGACCGCTTAGCTAATAGCCAAGTCATACGCTCTATAAACCGTGAACTGACCGTTCCTCTCAAAGTGACAAACCATCTCATCAAGAAGGGAATCTCCTTCAGGACTATTAGTAGGATGCACTTTGCATCGTTTCAGTTGATCCACTCTACTTGAATTACACTTAGTTTTGGAGAGAAAAATAAAGCTGGGACTATATAGCTTAATTAAATCCGATAGAGTGCGAACCGTCCAATGGGTCCTAGCCTCCGACAGTTCCATGCTAGGGTTTTCATGGGATATGGGGGGAATGCGTGGTAGTCTTCTCCCTTATCGTTTTGATTCTTCTCCAACTAATTGTGGCCATCGTTTAGGGGTGTCTACTGCTGCCGATTTTGGCTTAATGATTGAGATGCTAGTCCCCTCTTCCTGTTCGTGGTATCCACATGAATTTAGGCTGGTCTCCCTCGCCTACCTTGGGCACGCCTTCCTCAGGTCCTCTTCGCCTCGAACTGGAGTGGGATAGTGTCAAAAATTATTTCGGATAGGGATTGGGCGGTCAGGATTCGATTGACCATAGGGGTGACATTGAATTGCATCTCATCATCATGCACCTCCAGGTCGTGGGTCATGGGACTTGTTTCCTTTGCTAGCTGCCTTTACTCTACTTCCTTTTCTGTTGTCCTATCCTCTTGAGATCCTCTAGTAGCCTGACCGTTTTGATGGCTACTGCTAGTTGAACTATATTCATGTAGATATCTAAATTTAAAAAATAAAATTTAGTATAGTAGTCTTTCTAATGAAATTTATTTATTTTTGATGTTTTAATATTTAATATATTCATATTTAAGAATAAAAGAATTTATATTTTTAGAAGAGAGAAACTGCAAAAAATTAATAAATAAATAAAAAGTTAATTTGACTATTGTAATTTTAGATACATATAGGAGCATGTTAGTCAATTAAAAATAAAAAAAAAATGCCAAAATACGCAAAGGATCAAGCTTATAGTGTGGACATGGTATACTTTAGAAATCATTAATTTGTCATGATAGTGTGCACATGGTATAATTATAAAGGTGTGGAGGTCCTTATTAATTAATAAAAATATATCATTTTTAATTAAATTTTATGTAATTTATATACTATAAATATATGCTTTTGATCTAGACCGTTGATCAAATTTAGTATAATTTGAACCATTAATCTTGTTAATTAAATTTAAGCCTTAGATTCAGTTAGATTCAACGGCTATTAATAAGGAAGTAAATGTAATTTTGTAAGAAAAATAAAAAATAAAAAATCTAAAATTATCACGTAAATGGCACGAATCACGTGAGGAGCTTATTTGCTTTATTATGAAAAACATAAGGGGGTAATTTGCTATTTTTTTTCATAGGGGATAATTTGCTCATTTTCTATAACAGAGGGAGGTAATTTGCATTTAACCCTTAAAATATATGATACTGATTAATAATTATAATATATGATTAACTTTGAATATAAAGTTGATATAGTATTGAATATGGAGTTAAATGTATAAAAAAATAAAAATAAAAATAAATCCCTAATATCACAATTATTTTTTATATGCTTGTGATGATCACGTGTGGTGATTGCTAGTATATATAAAAATGCATATACTTTCTCTCTTGGATTACTTTGAAACGTATCTAGTGCTCAACAAAGCGTTCATGAAATAGAGCTTGCGATAGTGAGCAGAATTTGTCAAATTATCAGACCACGACAAGTTGATGCAGAAAGCAATGGAAGCAGAAGGAAGCATTTGTGAAGCAGAAGATGAGGAAGCTCTCTCTCTCTCTCTCTCTCTCTCTTATCACCCAAGTAATGAAGCTCTCTCTCTCTCACATTTTGATAGTTTTAAGTTTTAATAAGAAAAATAATTACTTGATGATCAGCTCACCGTTGATTTTAGCATCGAATTAGTTGCTAATTTTACTAAAGAAAATATTTGTTAATACAATTTTGGGGGGAACTTTTCAATTTTTTAATTTGCCAAAGCCAACTATAAAGTTTTGTAACATCAAAATTCCTTTCTGATTATAGTAAAGAAATATTTCGTTTCTAATGTTAATTTTAAAATCACAAGAACTTAAATTTTTTTTCTTTGTCAAATGCATTTGTAAATTACCAATAAAATTTACTCCCCTTTCTAATGTTTCTAGTTATTGGCATAATTTGTTGTAGTATTAGTAACAAAAAAAATATAACAATTGATGATATTAAGACCATAAATTGTAAATTTTATTTTATTGCTACAATGATTTTCGTAACATTAGTAGTTGCAATATTTATGTAAAAATTAGTACTAAGAATAATTAGTAATAACAAAACCTTGAATATTGGGCCTTATGCAGGCCTATAATGTCAAATTCTTCAATAACAATATTTGGTTCGGGTCACAAATCTGTAGCTGATGTAGCTGTGTAGCCTATGCTTAATGCAACTCATTTAAATGCTTTCGACTTTTTCTTACTCTCAGGTGACTTGCTAGTTTCAGTCAAAGTGACTCATTCAAGAGTTGGGAACTATATGATGGATAGGTGTGGCAACGAGTCGACCTCGAGTAGTGCTCGACCATTTTTGTTTCGAGCTCGATTCTGTAATATCGAGCTCGAGCTCGACTCCTATATGCTGAGCTCGAGCTCGAGCTCAAGCTCAAGCAAGTTTTTTGTTTATTATTATTATTATTATATTAAATTATGGGAATCACCAATTTTTTACATAAATTTATAAGTAATATAATAGATTGTACAATGCATACTATATTATTATTATTATTAGATTAAATAATGGGAATCACCAATTTTTTACAGAAATTTATAAGTAATAAAATAGATTGTATAATATATATTATATTATAAATATACTAAAATATAGTATGAAATTCTAATTAATTGTATAAATATAAATTATTGATTAGATTAGTAATAATATAATTAGTAAAATATATATAAAAAAAATCATACTGAATAGTTTAAAGTTATAGAAAAGTATCAATTATCTGAAATAATGCAATTGAAATATATAAAAATATTTTATAGTTGAGATTAATATATGTTCAAAATCTATAGTAAATTTATATATTTATAAATATTAATTTTACATAGGTTAATCGGACCATCAAAATTCAGATCAGACCGTTAGATATGATCAAACTTACAGAAAAATACACTTGGTAAAGTTTTAGACTTATTGCATATACGGATGTCAAGATATCGTATTTGGAACATAAGAATAATCATTCAAGTCGGTGTATCGTAGAATCGGGCCATGTGATTTTAAATCAAACCATCCGATATGATGTAAGGACACGATCTTATATATATTTAAATTTCGTGTGAATCGGATGCCCAGATTTTGAGATATCTAAATGTTGATTAAATTTTTTATCTCATTATATATAATAAATAATAATTAAAATTATTAAAATTATTCAACCATCACTATTATTATCATTATCATTATTTTTAGATTAATTCGTAGGAATCACTAAATTTTGACATAAATTTATAAATAATAAAATAGATTGCATAATGTATTGTATGTATCTTGATATAAATATAAAACTCAAAAATAGATAAAAGAATCATAAGTGTATTACTTGTTAGTTTAAAAAAATATAACATAATACAAATATATATTAAAATATAACATAAAGTTTATATATATCAAATTAAATAATAATTTTGATTACGAAAAATATTATAATTTACTAAGTTGTTGATTAAACTTATTTTTGTATAAAGATTAAAATGTATAAATAAAATTACTATAATTTATTATTATCCAAACTAAAGTATAAGATATTGATGAATAATTCTAATATATGGTCAATTTTGATTATAAAATTGATCAAATATTAAATATAAAATTAAATATATAAAAAATTAAAAAATAAATATATATATAAAAATACAAAAAAAATAAGAAAAGCTCGTGAGTTGGTGAACAGACACAATTGAGCTCGAGCTTGAGCTGGCTCGACTCAAGCTTGAATTTTTCGAGCTTGAGTCGAGCTCAAAATCGAGTTTCGCGAGCCAACTCGACTCTGCCTCCCCTATTGATGATATCTCAATAATATTAAACTATTTATACTATATATAAATATATACATCTTACCATGCTTTAATATTTCTAACTCCACTATAAATACCTCAAATATTACTTTTTAAGGAAAAAATATAATGTATCTCCTGTGATATGAGAAATAATTAAAAAAATCCATGTGACGAAAAAAATAGCAAATTAGCCCCTATGTTCTTGAAAAAGAAGCAATTTACCCCTTATCCAAACTACTGATAGGGAGGTAATTTGCTTTATTTTTTTGAGATACAGGGGAATAATTTGTTAATCTTTTTTCACAGGGAGTATTTGCTCATTTCATATATGAATTACATTTAACCCTATTTTTTAAACCAAATTACTATTCATTAATAAGGCACCAAAAATTCTCTCTTTACAAAAATACAATTTGAAAAATTATCAATCGTGTAGATGATAATTTTTCCTCCCATACATCAATACAGAAACGATATTACTTATAATTTGTTCTTCTTGGAGTATCACAAAAATAAAAAGGAAGAGTGATTCTTTGTCTATAATGCTTCAGAACGTTATGCGTGGCGGGGGTCAAGATCACGTAGATCATTGGAATTGATGTTGTCGTCGCAGGTCAATTCTATAATTGAAAGCTTTTTTTTATTTATTTATTTTAATTTTTGAATAATTTTATAGTTTACATCTGTCCTAACAATTAATGAGTAAAAAGATTGAATACTAAAGAATCAAAACCACACAATCATAAATTCTTACTTGAGAATTTTAATTTGGCCATACATAGCCTCATGAATAGACGCGACAAACGATATTCACTTTTCAAGAGTAATTCAATTTCAATACTATAAAATTACTTAATTTCATGAAATTTTGCAGGAGAAAGATCAAATAAATGTGAGAATCAAGCTAGCACGTCATAGCAATGTTGAGGTACATAATTGTTCAGAAAAAAATAAAAATAAAAAAAATTACAATTTTGGTCCTGCAAGTATGAGGTTAGAAATTTTAGTTTTATATGAATCCATCTTGGTGATTTTTATTCTATTATTTTAAAAATTTTGCACGTGGAGTACATCAATGGTGGAAATTTACTAAAATGGCAAAAACGAGGCAAACAAGTATAACTATCTTAATATGCGATGCTTTCTTACTAATTTTTCTATATGATTCAAAAATAATTAATAATTGAGTAAATTATATTTTACCATCCGAACGATACTCGTTTTTATATTATATCAACTTTTTTTTTTGGTTAACTTGCCATCTCAACTTTGCAAATTTTGCACTTTTCCATATAAGACTCATTTTTGGTTGATTTCTGGCCCAAAAAATGTCACATAAAGTGCATATGTGATATTTAAAGACAATGTGACGTGATATTTTTTCAGTAAAAAAATAGACAAGAAAAAGATCATATATGGAAAAGTGCAAATTTCACAAAATTGAAATAATAATTAACATAAAAGAAAAATAGAAAAAATGCAAGCAACCCCCTTGTGATATCACAAATGAGCAAATTACCCCTTATGAAAGAATAAATAGCAATTTACATCCCTATACTTTTTAAAATACAACAATTTTCTTCTCTATGCTTTTTAAAATGATGCAATTTACATCCCTGTATAATGAGGTAAATTACTTCATTTTAAAAAGTAAGTGGAAGTAAATTGCTATGTTTTTTTCATAGGGGGGTAATGTGCTCATTTTCAATATCATAGGGGGAGTAAATTGCTATTCACCTTAAAAAAATTATATGATACAGTACGAAACGAGCATGGTTTGAATGGCTAAATGTAATTTATTCTTAAA